>NC_047158.1:17854536-18155370 GCF_009819705.1 Hippoglossus hippoglossus
GGCAGTTGAGAAGAGCAAAGACAGAAGCCTTAAATATGCCTTTTACTGCCCAAGGCAAAAACACCAGGTAATCAGTACAGACCTCCACCTATAGGCTGTGTAGTAGATTGTATGTACAGATGAATGACATGACAGCTCACCGAAAGTGAAGTGAAGTGTGTCAATCATCATCTGGTGGGTTGCTGCTGTATGGCTTATAGATCATGTCTCTTCCATGTTAGTAGACGGGACAGGAACCAAACTAAAAAGTCAAAATGCACGCCGAATAAATTCCCTCAAAGGTTTCTGTCATTTACAGTAGTTCTTATCCCACTGATGTTTGTTCACGTGTTCATTTTCCAGTATGTTTGGCTTTGATTACATATTTTATGCTATAAAAAACGGGTGAAACGTCATGATTGAAGCTGAGACTGACTCAGGATTGGCCGAGCGCTTGTATTGGCAGGTACCCTGGACTCAATCCCCAAATCGGTTCTGTACAGACTCAGGGTTCAAATGTGCAAGATGGCAGCGTTTATATCGGGCATATTTAAGCTTCATTCCTGGATAGTGGGATGAAGTGGAGACACGTCGTCCATCTTCATTTACAGCCTATGAGCTATTCAATGCGGGCTGGCTGTGGAGAGGGAGGTGGAGAGGGACGTCCACCAACCAGAAGATCGGTGGTTTAATCCCAGGCACCTACAGTCTGCATTTTTTATGTGTCCTTGGGCAAGATAATTAACCACAAATTGCCCCCGCCGGCTGTGCCGACCACGTCTGAATGGTGTGCATCAGAAAAAGCCCTGTGTGTTGAAGCCCCGTACGAAATGTGTGTGTGAATGTGACTTGTGCTGTAAAGAGCTTTGAGAGGTCGGTAAGACTTGTCGGGGGGTGGGGGGGTATTGAGTCACCTGATAAATACAATCCATTTACAATTTTACACACATTTCTTCATCTTTCAATGTAAAATATAGAATAATGTGCCTGTGTCGGGGGCAGACATTTTAAATCACAGGTGTAATCGAATGTACTAATGTGGGCTCTGTTCCATGTATGAGTCAGTCACTGAGCCGTGGGACACAACAGCAGGACCCTGACACCGGCGAAGCTAAATGGAGCGCGGCCCCTCGCTCATGTTTTTAAGTTCCACCTGAGGGTTTCTAGCTATGAAGTGACAAAATGTCTGCCGTGGGAAAAGGGCCTACAGGGTTCCTCACACCGCGGCCGACAGGAGGAGCTGAGCGAGGCCACGGGCCCCAATTAAAACACACATAGTACATGTATGTGTTATTTATAACCACAACATGAAAAGACATGAAGGACATTAATCACCTGCAGCTCACGGCTTGGCTTCTCCTCAGCTTCAGCTCTTGGTCCAGTTTTAACTTTACTCCTCCGGTTCACTGACTCTACAAACTCCCAGGAGAAATAATGTCACTGGTCCTAAACCAGCTAGTGGCTAACTCAGTCTTGTGATGAGCAGGAAGTGAGTGTCAGTGTCTTTACAGCCATGTTCCTGAGCAGCTCATCTGTGATCATGTGATTAATGACAGGGGGAGGATTTCTCTCCTTCCTAAATCTTATGAACTTTCAGCTGCACCTGAAGACTAATGTCCTGAGAGTGTTCTTCATGTTTACCTCCATCCGGGTCCTCACAGGAAACGGAGTTGCGCACAGTTAGCGCACATTAGTTGAAAGTGCGGTGAAAGTGACCAATCAGAGCAGCGCCGGGACTTTCCCTTTGGCCCCGCCCCCAAAATGTCAACAGTCTCGCGATCTCTCGACTCAAAGTGGAAAGCGCGTGTGCCACCTAGAGGCAGTTTTTTGCTATTACAGTAGTTTTTGACCGACTCACAGCTGCCTATATAATTATTATATATATTTAAAATAGTTGGTATTATCATCATTATTATTGTTATTAAAACTCAATTGTTGAATTTCAACAAGAAGACTTTGTGCTCATATCTCCGTGTGTGAAATAAAGTAATTCACTCGTGAGCAAGTGTTTTTTGTGCCGTCGTCATAGTTGAATTGTCACTAATCCAAATGTGGAGATTTCTCTGGATTCCTCAAAGACTTCCTCCCAGTATAACATATAAATATCACGTTTCAACCTTCTGTCTTAACTTGTTTATCTGTTTATTCAATAGAAATGTTAACAGATGTAATGTTCGTATATGGAAGTGCACATTGCCTCAGAAGCAATAATTTCCACCTTTAACAGAAATAACAACTTAAATGTGTTAGTGTCTGACATTGGCTTGCTTGAATTTGACTGTTTTTGAACAACCACATTTTTTGTTATTCAAATATTGTATTCTAAATAGTATTTCTAAATGTGTATTATTTCGTACACATCTTACCTGACACTATAATTTAAAATAAAGCTATGTGGGTTTGGATCACGTTTGACTGGGAAGCATGACTGTGGGAAAAGGTTTCGTTCAGGACAAGTTGGAAACGCTTGGTATTCTGTCCAAACAGGCAAATGGATAAATAGGCTGCCACTGTAACATTTAAGGAGGGCAGGCCGATAGAGACCTGCACAGTTCAGTGCCCATTTAGAGAGAGACGGGGATGGAAATGTCAACAATAGAAGTCAGTGAGCCGAGGAAATACAGGAGAAATAAAAGCACGCTGGTCGTTGGGAACCTGATGAAAACAACATTTGACCTAAGCAGAGCCTTGACAGTTCTCTGCAAATGAGGGCAGTGCTCAGAAATTGGCCTAAATTGAAGCTAGATTGATGGTCTTTCTTGTTGCGGAGGAAAAAAAAATCAATGTTTGAAGATGTGAAGGGAAGTACGAGGCATCAGAGATAAATAGACGTGACTGTATCTATTTGTCTGTGGACATATTAATCAGGCCCAGCGGTACATCAAGTCAGAAAATGAATTTCAACCCGGCCGATATGAGATTAGTTAAATAGACAGGTCCACAACTCAGATGGAGGGGGCATTAAACGTTTACTGTTTTTCAGGTTGCACACAACACGGTGAGAACGAGACCTTGATTTAAGCTTCGCATTTGTGCGCCCGAACAATCCCGCACAAAGTTTCTCTTGCAGCGTGTCAAGTCTCCTAAAAATAATTTAGTGCACTCTATTACAGAGCTCCTTTTCAATTAGAGGGAAGGTCAGGATTGTCAGATGGAAGAAAATGAAACACGGTCCTTAGGTTTTTAATGAGTGTCCACATACAGTGAGACTCTACAACCTTATGTCTAATGAGAATTTTTCTTACTGTGATCAAATCAAGTTAGGAGAGAAGCCATTTCCGTGCACTATTTGATAGGTAGAGGGAATAAATGGGAAGATGTAGTTTTGTGAGTTTTATTATCATTCAACCTTGGCATCTGAGAAAAGGCGTTGGCTCCTTTCAAGTCGATTCAAAGGAGTGATGCATGAATAGTTCATTTTTAAAAGTGCAATCTCTCTCTCTCTCTTTTTCACTGTGCAGGAGATGTAAAAACAAAAAAAAGAAACCCAACCGAAATCAGCCCCATGTTGACAATCCCCCTGTCTGAGTCTGGTATTTCTGAGACGAAGATTATTCATTATCATGAACTATTCCCAGTGAAGCCTGGGATGTTTATATCTGTAACAAGAGAGACTTATTTCCGCTGCATATTATCACTGCAGCCCGTCTCTCTGCCCGCTGAGCTCGCCAAAGAATTAAGAGATCTAGTGTTCCTGGTTGCAGTATTATTCAAAATGTGATTTTAATTTGACTGCTTCTCCAGACTTAGATATCACCAGTGTGGTTGTAAAAATTCGGTCGGCCTGCAGCTTACGAGGCAGGTTAGAGTTTCTCACAGAGATGTGGTGGGGATTTAATCTCCGGGTCTGTTTCTTTGGAGACAAATTCCACATGATCTCCTTCTTATAATATCTGTGATGATCAGAGCAACCAAGGAATAGTAAGATGTTGAAATGTTGAAAATGTTGGCTGCAGAGCAAACAGTGACTCGAGAAGGAAGTAATTTATCTTTCATAATAAAGTTTTATTGCTAAAAGATAGTTTGAAATATTAAAGTCATTAGCCACATGATTAACGACACCATAGAATCCTAACATAGACGTGTCCCTCAAGTCATTTAACTCTATTTTCTATTTGGGCTCTTTTTAGGAAAGGAGATCCAAAGAGGTTCCGTGTGTTAACAAGACCTCTGTCACAAAAATGTTATCTTATATATTTAATTATTATTTGATGATTGATGCACAGCCATTTCGGTTTTCTCCACATATATTTAACCTTTTGGTTCGAGGGAGATATACTGGTAATATAAAACATCACTATGCAAAGATGAGGGTTTGCCATGAGATCGTATTAACATTCATGGTCCCCAGAAGATGCATCCTGATGACTGGTCGATCCTCTATCTTTTAAGTGCCATCTTCAGATTCACATATCGGTTTTAAGCAAAAAGCCTAAAAGTTTACTGTATTTTTCCAACAGTGTGATTAATGCTAAATAGCCTACACATCGAAAAAGACATTTCCCATCAACCTTAGCTTTACTTTTTGATTAGTGCTGCAAATATCCGCATGCTACCATACCAAACTATGATTAGTAAACATGGTAAATGTAATGTGATGCAATATTAAGGAGTATTCCCTTACAGACCTATATAATGACCTTATTTCTAAAGTCTATGAAGGCCACTAACATCAGCCGTAAACCATGCAACTGCTCAGAAAGCATGTCAGGCATATCATACTAAAGATATGCTGCTATTTATGTGTCATGGGAGGTGATTAGACCACAGTGAGTAACCGTAAATAAGCCCCTGGCAAAAAATACACTTCCTCTTTCTAACAACCATGACGCACGGGCAGGAAGTCAGAATCCCATTAAACCAGCCACACAGAAAACCCATTCCACCTGGCCTTGTGTCGGGATAAACAGCAACATGACACAAGTTTGCAAGACACAAAACAACCACATAACACAGGAAATTCAATTACTCTTCAGCTGGAAGCATCAGATAGGTTTATGAAAATTAAAGTTTTATGTAAATCAGTTGTCTGCCTGGCCCTGTGGCAGATCACAAGGGGGCCGCACAATATTGTATTCAAATTAGCTGCCTCGGAAAACTCAGCCGCTCCGCCTAACAAGCCCAAAAACAACATTACATGGAATCTAGAGAGTGCCCTGCATATTTAATAGAGATTTCATATTATCTCCTCTCTCTTAACATCTCACCTATTGCTATAAAAGATCTCTAATAACCAGTCTCCATGATTGTTATTATTATTATTATTATTAGACGTTTTCTCAAAATTTCAGGACAAAAGACACATTCTGGAGGATACGTGAATAGTACTTTACGTGTTAATTTCTTTATTTAAAAAACATTTCTTAGAAGAGCAGAAAATGTGTTAATGTAAAACTGCATGTGTTGAGAACACTGCAGAGCTGAGAGAGCAGCTCCAGTCGTAGAGTGCCCTGACATCTTGTGGGCAATGAAAGCAACTTCAAGTATAGAAGGTAAATGCATTATACAGGTTTCACTTTCATTCAATCTAGTCTATAATCTGATAATTAAGAGGCATTTCAATTCATTTATTAAGCATTTAGGAACATGTATCTAACCACATATGGTATATTTAATTAGTTTCTTGTACTGTACATAAAACAAACAAAAACTAACAAAGTCCTTCATCGCAAGCACAGGAAAAAACTGTTACATCATTCTACAGACACTAAAGCATCAGAGAAACTTTACTCAGCTCTGATCTAAATTACAAACAACATAAAGAAATATCAGTCACATGTCATTCAGTCCTGGGGAATTGTAGCTTTGAGGCAGATGTTGGTCGGATGCTACCTTGAGATGGAGCTGGCGTGTGATTGGCTAGAGGAGGTAGTGGCAGCACTGAGCTGTGAGAAACCACTATTACACGACTCCAGACTGGTCATGGATCCCCTGGAAATAACAGAAAGGAAATAATAATTCTTAGATTGCAATTAATTGATAGTAAAATGTTAGCATTTGTACAGTATTTTAAGTATAAAAAATAGATATCTAGCAGATTTGTCTACATTTTCCGAAATATCACCACATTGATTTTAGATCAACTCAAACAAGAGCAGTGTAGAATATTTGCAAAGAAAACATGACCAGAGGAAGAGGCTCTGGGGTTTAATTAAACTGACCTGAAGTCGTGGGACGCCAGCACCTCGGTGTAGAACATAATCTTACACTTGTGGGAGGAGACCTGCAGGGAGGCCAGGACGTCATCCACACGAGGCAGGCTGGAGGCGGTGCACGCCGGCGAGCTGTGGAAACGCCACTGGAGGATGTAGAAACCCGGCCAGCGAGTTATGTGGGAGCCCTGTTTGAACAGATGGAAGCTGCAGGATTAATTTGCAATGATAGAGGTTTAACAACTTCGACAAAGAAAAGACAAGAGCGCAGAGTCCACCGTCCTCCCTCGCACCTGTACGCTCTCTCCCTCCCTGCAGGTGAGCGCTTTCTCCACCAGGCTGTAGTCCTGGCCCAGCACCCAGTTCCTGTCTATCAGCTGGGCGTTGACGGCCCCGAGGGACGCGATGCCGTGGGCTCCGAGCGTGTCTTTCTTCTGCGGCTGAGGGGCCCTCTTGGAGTGGTAGATGTTGAAAATCACATCGCCTTTGCACACGTCAAAGTCCCAGGTGATGACGGAGGACGCCTCTGTGATCTCGATCAGCATCTGCAGGGGGGGGGGTGTAAGGAGATTAGAAACAAGGAGCAGCGGACAGGGGGCCATTAATCATGTTTCTCTTTTGCTATAAGCCTGCAATGTGGATTTGTACCATGTGGTGGAGCCAGATTCCACAACATAAAAATGCAGCATACAGAGAAAGTGGAATTGTGAAGAAATACTTTTGTCGTAACATGATAGAGATCACACACGTCTCAAAGATGGCGTCTGTGATACATGTGGATCAGGAAGCTGAGACTGTACCTCATATGGAGCTCCCTTGAAGACGCTGCCGCTCTTATAGATGGAGTCGGTCAACAGGCGGTTCTCCTCACTCTCCATCTCCTCTGCGGTCCGGTACAGACATTTGGGGACCGTGCTTCCTTCAGGGATCTCACACTAGAGAATGACAACACAAAAGAGACACACAACTCCCATTAATCTATGTTTACATCTGTCTTTTAGGTTACACTTCTTTGTTTTAATATTAAAATACTATACGAGATTTCAACTAAAGACGCCTATTGTACCAAAGGCAGTAACTTAATATTCATGCTGGTTATTAATTAATTGTTGAGGACCAAGAGCTGTAACACACATTATTTCTCTGTATTTGTTTTGAATCGTAGATGTCAACAAGCTGAGGAATAGACCTCACCATGCAGTCTCCTCCCAAGAAGTCAGGGAGGATCTCTCTGTCGATGTAATCCACCAGGCCTCCTGGACCCTGGTAGTCATTTCCAGCATAAACAAGGAACTTCCTACGAGTGTTCTCGTCGATCAAGGGGCTGACCTAGAAACAAGACACGGGAAGAGCAGCAGGTTCACTTATTGTCAAATGTAAAATAATATAGTATAGTATAATACAATACAATAACATACCTGCATTGTTAAAGTTATTAGCTGGTTGATGGTGTTAGTAAGCATATGCATTTATATTATAGTATACATAGATTTTATCATGATAATAACTTTTACTGTATTTATACGTTTGTTTTCCATCTGCTGCTAAACTACGGCATCTTGCACGTCTCCATTCCAGCAGGAAGGTTTAACGAACTCTGAACTGAACCGCCTTCAATGTAACTTTAAATTCTACTTCATGTTTAAAAATCTGGCTCCACAGCATTTAATGACTGTATTTATTAATATGCAGTGCATTTGGATAAAATAAATGAAATACTGTTAAAACAAGTGAAGACTAAATGCAACTTATGAATAATGAAAACTACTACTACTTTAGTCCAGTTTAAAATTTTAGTTTTAAAAAACGCCAAAGCAGGAAACACCATCTCACCTGGGCACCAATCTTAATTTTTCAACCATACTCAAATCATCCTCACTCAGAAATATCATACTCACCATTACTATAATAACTATGACCAAAATTTCCCATCAGTGTGTGTTTAAAGCTTTATACAGTTTGATGTCAGATGAATGTTTCAGAGCAGGGTCACTTCTATCTGTCCATAGACCCAAAGGATAAAGGCTTTTTTTTCTGAGCTGATGACTGATCATAGCAGTAATGTCAGCAGCGGCAGGTCTCGGTTAACAAACTGACGGGTTTTGATCTTCTCCCGCAAACATGAACCTCTGCAGATCAATGCGTTCTCCTCTGTGCTATGATGTGGACTGTGTAAACGAGGGAAAGAGGCTCAGCAAGAGGGAAAGAAAAAACCTGCGAGCGAGTAGTTTATGTTCAAAGAGTGAGTCTCTGGGTTAACAAACTAAAATACCCCCCAGTTAACAACTTACACAGTCCATTCTTCAAGCACTTACACTATGCTTCAACTGTTTTTACTGTGTATACTTGTCTTTATTTCTCTGCTGAATGCTAGAACTATACTACAAACTATACTACTGCATATTGCAATCACAATATGCCCCATGGGGATCAGGAGAATCTCTGCATAGCACATAGAGATAATTATCCTCATTTGGTGAAGTTGTTTTCTCCGTTTCTCCTTCATACTAATGACGTATTCTCATGAAAAACAAGTGTGGACAGTTATTC
Organism: Hippoglossus hippoglossus; assembly: GCF_009819705.1. Taxonomy (NCBI): domain Eukaryota; kingdom Metazoa; phylum Chordata; class Actinopteri; order Pleuronectiformes; family Pleuronectidae; genus Hippoglossus; species Hippoglossus hippoglossus. The sequence goes on from NC_047158.1 coordinate 17,863,218, forward strand.
TCACCAGCGTCCAGAGCACTGGAAAAACTCGAGGCGCCCTCAGTATGAGGAGGCGACCCAGAGTCTCAGGATAGTTGGCCTCCACCACCTCGATGATTCTGAGCAGAGCCTTGACGCCCGGCCGCCACAGGTGACGCATGTTGAGACCCTCCAGATCCACCAGGCAAGTCCAACAGCTGAGCAACATGTTAACATAGACATTGCATAACTATTAATACGATAAAAGCAGGTAAGTAACCAAACACAGACAAAGGGCAGATCAATATTTAGGCACCTGATAGGTCGGCCGAAGACTCTGGTGTTTTCTTGACAACGCCTCAGTCCCTCTTCATTGATGGAAAGGACCTGAGTCACAGTTGTAATGTAGCAGCATTAATACAACTTAAAACATCTGAAAATAAAATTACTGTGTTAATGTCTGTTTTGAATAGGGCTGTAATAATTCTCAGTTCAGACCAAGATTTCTGTCCCACAGTTTGGTTTACACCTCATTTTAATTTTGTCACATTACTAAAGAAGTGAAAACTGGTGGTGGTGATGGGTTGGGGAATTTCCTACATCTCAAATTCGGGGTTGTGGTTGTTTGTATCCAGGTTTCGGCGCCAGTTTCAGAAATGTTACAGCCCTAATGCTGAAGCATTAACTTGTGCATGTGTTCATATCACCTGTCTGAGAAGCACCTCCTCTCCCAGGGCTCGTACCAGACCCTTCGTGTCCATTTGACCCAGACGCAGGATGTACAGAGGACGGCCCTCTAAGACACACACCACACGCAGACATGGGTCATCATGTGCACACAGAAATGCAATGATTGCACAAAAGAGCAAAATAAATCTGACTCTCACTAATGTTTAGCACCTGCTGTTGCCGAGCTCGTGTTTAACAGGTTCAAACATTCACAGGACACTTCCTGGGTTCACATCCTGCCTCTAACCAGGTGAGCTGAGCTGTTAAAAGCAAGGGCTCATTTACAAACATGGGGGCTCTGGCAGACGGTGCTCCGACTTCACCGTCAATAATTAACAGCTCATTTCAACCCATGTAGACTTTTCCACAATTTCACTGTAGCATTAAGTAGAGAGAAATAGAGGAGATGTTACGGATACAACAGGCCAGTTCATTCAGTACCTCTGTCATGGTGGTGCCAGCCTCCAGTGTAATATTCCTGAAGGAGTTGTGGCCGCTCCCACGTGTCCAACAAGAAATCCACCTGATGCTGTTTCCTCCAGGTGAGAGACTGACACAGGAGCTCCCTGGCCTTGTCTAGGTTGAAATCTCTGGCTCTCAGGAAGCGCAGCACATGCTGATCCTTTGGAATCTACACACAAAAAAGGCACGGGTCAAAAAGTCTAAATGCAAAGTTGTTAGTGAAGAATGCACCTTTCAGCCAATGAATGCTTATTTTCTATTTGCAATCAGCAATATATCTGCAAAGAGCAATACTGTCTTTACTGTGTTAGCAGGAGCGAAGCAGAAATCTAGCGTCTAGAGTCTAGAAATATTAAGTATAAAAAATGTATGTGTGTTTGTTCGTGTGTATCTGACCTTGCCCTTGTGGGTTTCCTGGAGCCACTGGCGCAGTCGAATAAGACAGCTCTCCTGCAGAGGCGTTAAATCACCTAGGTAACGTCTGATGTAGTCAGCATCCAACTTGTCTATGGGCAAAAATACACAGTGTAAAGATAGCACATATTGAATGTTTCAGATGGAGACATCAGGAGCTCTTCACTGCTTTTTCAACCAGAGATTCCAGTGAACCACAAAAGAAAATGTTGCCGGGGGCACTTAGCAACAAGCACGTTTTCAAAAGCTACAGCTACGGCTTGAAAAGTCTCTGAAGCTTGGTCCTGTTTGCTGCTCTTCACACTTGTGTTCCTTGCAACATGCAATGTGTTGTTAAGCCGAGGAGAGAAGTGGTGTTTTTGCAAATCACTATTGTGTAACCAGAGGTGTGAGATTTCACACTCAGCCACAGGCTTTTCAATTCACAAGGACGTACATGAATTCAGTTTTTCTTTTTAAATATGAAGATTTATCCCATTAAACCAGCTTCTTTTTTTTTTTTTTACTGGTACTGTTTACAGACTCTCTGACTGAAAGGATGAGGTGAGAACTGACAGGCACTCAGAAAGGAAAGTTGTAGCTTCTTCGGGAGCTTTCACACCTTCTTTGTTTGTTCCGTATCTTCTGACTTTGCAGATTAGTCTGAACCATTTACAAGAAATTGTCACAGAATTAAACAATAGAAAAAGAAAAAGAATCACAAGCAGCTCACAGGTTTCTCTGCAAGTCTTCACCTCGGATGATATAATGTTTAAACAACTGACAGGTGTGAAAACACCTTTAGTAAAGATCTGTACTGTGAAGCAGCCATAGGCCACAAAGGCACAGTTCACACACAATGTTTACTCTGCTCCTTTGAGCTGTGTGTTGGCTGCTACTCTGTACTTTATTGGCACTAGTGAGAAACCACTGACCATCAGGAGAGCCAGACAGCAGCTCTGTGGGACCAGCTGGGTCTTTGCTGGGCAGCCCATCCTTGGCACTGTTCACTGGGATTGCTCTGGGAATAGAGGGGGGTGGCAGCAGGGGCCTGGCACCTGCAGTCCCAGTGACCACAGGGGGTGTCCAACGAGGTATGTGAGTTACTCCTTCTTCCTCCAGCTCTTTGAGAAAGTACTCAATTATTTCTTTACCCTGAAACATAAAGAGATGAAACTAGATTAATAATCTGGAAAATAGACAAACTCTTTACCATGTGTATACATTTTCTGTGTAAGGACACAAACCTTTTTAATGCTAGCAGCATACTGTTTCATCGCTATCTTCTCTGCTGAGTTCTCGAAGCCAAAAAAGGACTTGACATCCAGACTAGCCGTCTGTTCGAAGCAGGTCCAGTCCTCATTTTCTGGATGAACCTGTGGAAGACAAACAATAATCTGTTATGGATGCTGAATCGTTAACTTTAACAGCAAAAGTCATTTAAATTGTTCAGATGATGTAATGTTTATACAGCCCAACTGGTAATGATTGCTGAGATGTCTTTACCAAACACTTATGCTTAAAGAAACACAACTGGTATTTTATAGTTTAACCATTAACTTTATTATAAATAATTACAAAGCAAAAGAAAACCCAAATACAACAAAATAAATTCAACTTAAATTTAGAAAATAAACAGAATTGTTTTGTGTCAAATTAAACACAAAATCTTTTTGGTTTGCACATGCAGCGGTAAAAGCGCATACCGGCTGTGTCTTCTATTTTCTGCTTCCTATTGTTTTCATCATAAACTGCACTGGCCTTATGAAGGGCTCCGTGCCAACAACAGAGCACGAGGCACAGTAAAACCGTGTTGCACAAAAACAACAATACAAAGAAATAAAACTTCTCTCATCCTCACCACCTTCTTTTATTGTTTGAGAGACTCACCGTGTATTTGCAGCTCTCGTGGACGAGGACTCTGCTGGAAAAGGTCTCGTTGGTGACCTCGATGTGGAGCGTCCTGTCCCTGCGGTTCAGAGTGTTCTTTTGGACAAAGTACAGGTAGTCTACACCGGCAATCTACACGCAAAGAAGAAATATATTCATGGTTTGTACCAGGTTATTTAAACATTATGATTATTTCATGGTGTTGCACAGTGTAAAGTCAGAGGAGAGTTACTCTTTTAAGAAGTCGTGGAGCATCAATGTCGATGGTGCAGCGCCTCTCTGTGACCAGCGTGGATCCGTCCTCACTCTGGTTTTCACTGAAGACTTTACTGTCCACAAACACCGGGATCAAGGGGCACTTTGGGAATCTCCTTACATAGGCCTGAGGATGAGAAATACGTCACACATTAAATATATACTATACATAATAGTTTTATTGTGCTTTCCCTGGCTCGGTTCATTCTCCTCCACTCTGGGATTTGCTTTTGTTCTGCCCACTATGAGGCAGCTCTCTGGTCGGAGAGGAAATATGTTTGTAGTGATCCCATTACGACAAGGTCGTTTGTATTTGAAATGAGAGTAAATGTCTGAATAGAGCAGAGATTTACAGCACATCATCTCTGTATCGGGTTAGGGTGCATTTAACAGTTTATGTAAATGCATATCAGCGTTTGTGCATCTGTGACAGTTACTTCATGCTTTATTGCCCACAGCATATTGTATGACCGTCTGCTCAGGGAAGATTCACCACGGGTTCACCTGTCAATATTGACTGAGCGGCTGAGCGGGCGTTTCAGGATGTAAAAAAATAGTCATCAGTGTGTGCAAGTAGCAGAAAGGCACATATTGCTGATAAACTATTGACGAGCATCTGAGGGGAGGGAAGGAACTAGACCATTACAATAGGAACAGCTGCCTGTTTAATGTTTAAGCAACAAATTACTTCACCACAGGGTAGGAAACTACTGCAAATACTATCCAGGAACTCTGAGCCCTAGATATAGCAAACAATGACAACCCTCAACTGGTGCGTGTGGAGTAAATCATCCTGAGACTCAAAGCGTTTTAAAAGTGCGAAGAGCTCAACTGATCCTCGTGGACTAAAGGCACAAGAGAACAGAATTTACAGGAGATTTCCTCCCGAAATTCACACTAGAGACGTGATCTTTCAGCAAGACACGCGTCCGACCTGCACACATCCCAACAGACGTGTGTGAAATGTTTCCTTGCTAAACTAGAATTCAGAGCGACTCTGCCAAGGCCCACAGTCCCCTTGTGAAACCACATTTAAATTCACTAGATCCGGATTCTATATTTGGATCCCAACAAAATTGCACACGCTCATAAATATCAGTCCCCTAAACATGCCTGACTTTTTTGCCATCAAGATCCATAAATTATTCTCTGGGAATCTATAGCAATGTTAAAGAAAGTGAAAAGAATTCCTGGACCCCTCCCCCCGGTCCTCATCTTCTTCTCAGGCCCGGACCACATTCTTCCACCAAGTTTCGTGAAAATCAGTAAAATGTTTTTTTTTGCAATCTCGCTTACAAACAAACGAACCCACAAAGAAATGGACGGGGGTGGAGACACAACCTCCACGGCTAAGACAATAAGCAGCATTGTCTGGTGGTGTGGAAAAGACACAGCACAACGAGTAGGTTTCATTTATGGCAGATGGTTGGAAATCTGTTAGAGCATGAAAAGCATTATTTAATCAGGAAGAAGAGCAGAACAAGTCAGACTCAAACTGTCCGAGCCCGTTGAAGACTGTTTAATCTAAACATCACAATCAGTCAGACAGTTTCCACTGTTCACACCATTATATTTTACATTAGCAAAACAATAGGGGTTTGATGACTGTGGCTGTGAAGCACAAACACTGAGTAAATTCAATTCTACCTGTATCGGTCATGTGAAAAATGGGATGGTGTGTCTGCACAAACACAAATAGAAAGTGTTGTGATACTGTGACACCCAGGATCATCGTACAGACGTGTCAAGAAGCAGACAGCAGTGATGTCCATGGTTCAGAAAAACATCCTGGACAATGATTAGAGCCGTAAGTAATAACTGGATCAGCAGAGGAACTAATGAGCAGGCTCACAGATGAATGGGAGCGGAGGAGGTGAACTGGAGTCTCTCCTTTATGCCGCTGAGGTCTGAATCTTTTCATACGAGCTGTTATTCACTTTTCACAAAAGATTTATTTCGAGGTCCTTTTCAATATGTCGAGACGCAGTCAGCATTTTAATCATGATGATTCAGGGGAAAGAAGCTTGTTTGGATGTGGACTCGGACTATGTGGCGGAGGAGATAGTGTCCCGGCAGCAGCATTAGCCTATCTGGACAGTGTTGCATAAGTCTTCAGCTTAATGTGTAACTGCACAGAGCAGGAAGCAGGAGCAGGAGCAGGAGCAGATTGTACAAGTCAGTCCCAGCTGACATCAGCTGAGAGATTCCATTCAATCTAACCTAAGCCTGTGTGTCTTTGGACTGTGGGAGGAAGCTGTGTACCCGAAAAAAAACCCCCACGCAGACATGGGGTGAACATCCAAACTCCACACAGAAAGACCCCGGTTCAACTGAAACAATTAAACAAAATAAATCAACTCCTCCTGACCTCTCAATAAGCATCACATGATGTCAGAGAAACAACACACAAGGTTTAATGAGTTACAAAGATGTCAAAATATCCAACAGGGAGCCAGTTAAATAAGCATATAGAGGGATCAGCCTGGCTCGGAATTAGTGGAAACTTTCTAGGAAAGTTTTGTAAGTAGTTTCCTCAACATGTGCACTACCTGCAGATTCCTCCTCCAACCACCACAACAGGAGAGAGAAGTTTCTCTCTGTATGTTCTGTCCAGTCACTCATCACAGGAGCTGTGGCAGGTGAGAGTATCTCAAGTAGAAGACAGACGGCCCCTGGGCGGCCACACATTTTATATTCTGTTTTCTGAAAGTGTCTGGATTTCTGTCTGGAATCCAGTGAAAACTCAAATATTCAGGAAAATTCTAAAAGTGAACAGGAGTCAAAGCCACAGTGGTTTTATACTGAAGATGCACCTTATCTCCACTTGACTTAGGTAAGATCCCAAAAGGTAATAACACCCATGTCCACTGTCTGGTGTCTTATTAGGTAAGAGATAACAGATTTAATTCTCTGGATGGCAGCTGCAACATAAACAGTAATACTCACCGCCATGATTAGCTCAAACGGGTGTTTGTAGACCCGGACCGGGGACTGGTATTCCTGCACCATGGTGAAAGTTCAGTCAACCTGCAGCTGGAAGACTAGACACAAAAACACGACACGGCTTAATAAAATAAAAACAACAAGCAGCAGTTTACATGGGTTATTGTAAGTTTGCAGAACATCAGCTGAGAGGAGTGACACTCATGTGACGCTCATTTGGGCTGACTCTGCATTCAGCTGCTTTTCGGGAAGGCCCTTGTGAGGTTGTTATTCCGACTCCTGTGTGTTCATGTGCTTTGAAGTAGGAACGTGGAAAAAACTCGCTGTGTATTAAGAGCGTGTTATTCTACTACATCTGCTGCTGTTTGATGCATCCTGTAGATGAACATTACTTTCCATAAAGTATTTGACTGTGCACTATGTTGTGTTCTTATATGTCACTTGATTACCTAATATGTTGTTTACTTAGAAGTTGAGAACTTATATCTTTACACCAGGGATCAAAGAGAAACTGCATTTGAATCCTGTCTATGTTCTGCACATATGACAGATCTGACAATAATGTTGATTTTGACTTTAAAAAACACCCTCACACCACTTTCTGCATTAAGGCTGGATAATGTGACCAAAACCCACATCACAATAAACACAACATATAAGTTGAAAACAATAATTATGACGATAAATGTCACAATATTAATCATTTTAAGTTTAAAACTGATACTCCTGAGTGAACGTTGTCCGGTGAAACATTTTACAAATCAATTGTGTGTTGTACCTGCTCACCTTGGTGACACAATGAGTAAACAAAGTAATATATCAATATATAACCTTTGAAGTATTGATACAAATCATAATCGATACATTATCAATAACTATTGTTTTATTGCCCAGTTCTAATTTGAATGAAGGAATAAGGTGCCACAGGCAAATCAGGTCTATTAAACGTTTGCTCGTTAATTATAAAAACATCTGCATTGGCTAAAAACACTTCAAGTGACAAAAGTATCATGTTTGACAAACTCATATTAAAAGCTGCTATTCAGCGATAGTTTTAAAAATGCGTTAAGTAGTTTATAAGTAATTTGAACAGCTCGTGTTACAAAACTGTCCAGTTGGGAGACTCTTTTTTCCGATTGTTCCGCCAGCGCGTGAACGCACATCGTCTCCACAGTAAGCTTTTAACTAACAAAAAGTGCGCATCGTAGAAAAAGAAGAAGAAGAAGAAGAAGAAGAAGAAGAAGAAGAAGAAGAAGATGGAGAAAAGTCATGTTAACGTTTTAACAGTCAGTGTCACGAAGTAACGCGAATAACTGACATCAGATCAGTTTGTTCCAGAGTGAAACACACAGGCGACAGTAGCGAGCAAAGGCCCGAGCGGAGCGAACACACGGATTCTTACATGAGGGTTGAATCCCGGCGGGTTGGATCTATTGGTCCCCGCAGCTTCGTGTCTCCTCCATGTTGCGTGAGTGGACAAACTTTCTATTGTCTCATCGTCAACAACACAATAAAAAGTCCATCCTGAGTCGGTCCGTCCTCCACTGTCACGCACTGTTAGCTCCGCCCCCCTGCCGTCACGCAAACAGGAAGTCCGCGTTAACGCACTTTTAAAAAGAAAGTTAGAATGTTTTTTCTTTTTTAACTTGATATTTGAGGGATAGATTTAAATTTTGCATTTTTTTTTTTAAATGGATGTTTTGATTTTAATATTGATTTATAAAAGTATAAAGTGCAGCAGAGTCACACAGTCTGAGGTCAGGACTGAAGGGGGCGCTGTGGCTGACGTGACAGTGGATTATATTAAAAAGGTTTCACGTTGAATCACATGTTTCACATTCGATTTCAATTTAGACGCTATTAACATTTGAGAATCTATAGTCTTATGATTATAGTAATGCATATCATTATTTTATTTTCTGTTTTCTGTCTTTTTCTGTGTTTTCCATTGTTTATCTTATCATCTAAACCTTTTCCTGTGTTTTTCTTTTCTACAGGTTTTATCTCTAACATTGCACTTCTTCACTCTACTGTGTTGTCTTGCTTTGCCTCACTCGTAAAGCACTTTGGCTCGACTGCAGTTGTTTTTATATATAAATAAATCTGACTTGAGCAGCCAATGCAAATAACAATGAATTATCTGTTTTGGTTTGAGATACTATTGATATTGCTCTTATTTGAGTCAACAATGGATGGAGGCCCAAGCGGTCAGGCCTCACTGTCCATGTATATAAATATATCTGTGCTGGATAATTTATTGTCTTGTTGTTGGGTTTTTTCTGCTTGTTCATGCTGTCCAATTGTGGCTATTTGCTTCCCTGCTTTATTAAGAAAGACTTCCCTGCTTTATTAACTTTTTGTGAAATTGGTTTGACTTATTACAACCAAATATATATATATATATATATATATATATATATATATATATATATATATATATATATATATATTTAACTTCATCTTAATTGACCGTTGCCCTAGAGCTGCATGTTGCTTTTTGTTGGTCCGACTGTGTCTTCACCATCCGCTGTCACAGAAGTGTGTGGTTACTATTACAACTTTGTCCATGTTATTTTCCTGCAGACTGGTCACAAAGGATTTTTACGCTATGTCCTCTACATAGTACCCCCTGTGGTGAATACTGATTGACAGCTATGCAAATGTAGTTGTGACATTTTATCCGGGAATTTTACTTTGCAGAGATATTCATCTTCTCTTTACAACCTCAACATTGGCTGTTCCAGGGATGTTCAGTTGGTCCCACAGTGAAAACTCCTGAAGCAGCATCTGGAGTTGGGGGGTTGGGGGGGTTTCAAAGCTTCTGCATCTGGCAGCCGACAAAAGGTAGAGGAGTCCAGCAGGGGACATCCTGAGAGGGGGCGTGTGAAGTTCAGATAAGCTTCTCTTTCCTAATCAGCCTCAGGCATAAAGAATAATGTTACGACGAAGCTCCTCTCAACAACTGCATGCACAGGCATCGGGATGAAATGGTTCCACCTTCTGTGTAACTGCACAGTCATTCTCATTAGATGGAACAAAGAGATGGAGGTTTTCTCACCAAGGCTTTGCTTTGTGAGTTGCAGCAACCTTTGTGTTGATTTGGTTTTCAAAGTTCTGGCTCTCAGCATGGAGCTGCGATATTAGTCAAACAAAATCATATTCAATCATAAGTAGACAGAAATGATTTGGCAAACACGTTGAAAAGTGAGTGAAGCCCCAGATCCTTCTCTGCAGGCCTTTCTGAGACATGTCCTCCTTCTCCTGAGTGGGTGTTTCTGGTTGTTTTCACCGAGGTTATATAATTCAGGGTGGCAAGCGGATTTGATGCTGTAATTATGATCAAGGGCCATAGAAAACATCTTTGACTGTGTTATGACAAAAGTGATTTACTGTGATTTACTTTGAAATTCATATCCTGCCTTTTCTCACCGCTTAGTCATCCTATCCTGAGGATATTACAAAGTGAAGAAGAAGTTAAGTTTACTTTCCACTTCTACTTCACCTAAAAAACAAGTAAATACAATTAATGGTAATAAATAAATATCGTGAAAGATGCAATGCGTTCAGAAAGTATTCAGACCCATTACAATTTAGTCCTTCTGGAAGTCATTATAGGTTATTGAATGTAGATTGATGGGGGATTTTTTTTATTTTTTATTTCAGCATAAAGCTGCAACATAACAAAATGCGAAAAAAGTGTTAGTTCCTGAATCCTTTCTGCACTGTAACATTCCCAAAGGAAAGATCTTTAATCTTTTTTAATGAATTGTTGATGTGTAGATTTGCCAGCTGGTCAGATGAGACCCTGCACACACATCACATAAATTTCAAACTACAAGGAACAGGCGCGGGTCATTTACCCGTGATGCAACTCCTCAGAAGGAATTTCTTTATTTGAGTGCAGGTTAGAGAGGATGGCAGAGGTGGTAATGTCAGGTTAAACACCATTAACATGCCACATCATGACTGACCTCTCACATTCACAGCTTTTCTCCTTCTGGCCGAAAGTGAGATGTTGTTCATTAACTGGCCACTTGAGGTCCTCAGTCATTTACCAATAATACGAAGATGAGCCAGATCAGCAGTATAATGTAATGTTTTACATGATCAAATTAGGGGTTAAATCAGGTAAGTAAAAAGGGATACCACAGTTAAATGACTGAAATATTGGAGTTATCATACAAGGATACTCTTTCGGAGCCTGGGGACAGTTCCTTCCCTGCAGTTGGAAGTCATTGCCGTAAGACTGGGATCAAGCTGAAACTCCAGACTGAAGCATCTTCTCTTGGGCTTCGTGTGCATGAGAACAGCCGGCAGACGGCTCGGATTTAAAATTCACAGCACCTCCAGTGTGTCTCTGAAGCGCCATGTAGTTCAGACACTATGGTTTTAAGCTAAGGTGCGGACTTCTGGGCCGCAGCAGAGGTGAGGTAAAGCCTGTCCACGGAACGAAGGTCAAAGAAAATAAAATAAAAACTTTTCTGAGCACTTGTACATACTTGGCCAACATGACTTCAGAGTGAGTCATCCGGCCTGTACACTTGCACAAGCCCGACGCCCTTTTAAACCAAGGCTCATGAATAAGTGCTACAGGAATAAAAGATTCTTTATGACCAACATTGAAAGAAGTGTTTCATCAATGTAGCTATAAAACAGAAATTAAAAGTACAGCAGCAGATAACCGGATCTACATAGTACATGAATAGAATCTGCCTGTATTAGCTATACATGCATACTGTATAAGCTGTCTGAGCATCAAGGATTTTTCTTTTGATTGGATATTTTATTGAAGTGGAAAGAAATTGTGTAACTATTTAATTCAACTGGTACAATATAAATGTGATGTCTGACATATTATTCTGCTTGAGTTTTTTTTTTTACAGGGAAATGATTTCCTCCACCCCCACACACTAACCCTGTGTATTAGTACCATTGGATTTTGCTCAGTACTCTCATGAATCCAATCTTAAGGAAAAACCGAGCGAGCAAAGAAAAGACATATGAACAAAAGGTGAGTTTTTGGGCTTGGGTGTTGTTTTTGTCCTAATTAAGACTGTACATGCAGCGGATCCATGTCGGCTCTGGATGTACAGTACAAAGAGGAATGACTGAGATGAGCAGCACAAAGAAGTTCACATCGTTTTAATTGAGGCAACAAATTTGTACAATGACAGGTTTATTTTTAGTTCACACCCATCAGGAATATCAAAGGTACTGTGGTGATGTGTTCTGTCTGGGGCGATATACCCGTCTCGCAGAATGCAGCGTGACTGCTGCCCCTTGTTGTCACCTTGAAGCTTTCCTGAGCACAGCGTCAGACATCCAGCTGTCCACACCATCAGCCTGGTCACAGTCTGGAAGAGCCACGGCACCGCACACACACACACACAGAGGCTAATGAAACACATCCCCTCCATCCCCCACTGTAAAACCCCACATCAAACAGTGACAGCTTCCAGTACGCGCCTAAGGATAGAATTTGAAACAGAGTGACATGAGGTGTGATTTATGAAATCCCATGCCTCTCATCTGAGGAAAGAAAAATAGATTTCTTTTTTTTAACTGAGTACTGAATACTTCTTCAAAGAAACATCAAGCAGTGCAGAGAAATTAAAGATCACTATAAGATAGAAAATCATGGTATGGCCTATAGGAGGTAAAATAATTGGAGAGCAATACATTCGAACAAGGAATTAAACAGGGTATGGAGAACAAGAAGCAGACCAACAGACAGAGATCCCAAATTCATGCTTCTTCCAGCTAAACTGATAAATTAGCTCAGGATGCATAGACCTATGTTAGGGATGCCAGGACCATGAACCAAAACAAAAAGGAAGTTCCTGCAAAATACAGATTAAGTTCAGCCTGGTACAACTGCTGCAATGCCAAGAGATCCAGATGTTTATTTTGTACACACTCATAAATATCAGTCCCCTAAACATGCAAGAACAAGATTCATTAATTAATCTCTGAGAAATCAATGAAAATGTTGAAAAACTCACATTAAAGAAAGATAAAAAACATTTCTGGATCCGACCCCAATCAAAAATTGTATGTTTACTTTCCTGACCAATACTTCCTGTATGTTCCGTGGTAATCCGTCCTGTAATCCTTCTGTAATCTTGTTCTCAAACATACTAACCAACCGACAAACAGACAGGGAGGTTTAGTTTACACAGAAGTGCTCACACATGTTTGTGCGTGACACACATACATCACTACAATCAACGTCTTTACTACTTTACGACTGTAGAGAATATGGCAAAATTTCAAGGTTGAAATAATTTTTCGAGTTCCATAGAATGCGACAATGCTAAAATGTGTTGTACAGGTGTTAGCTTTAATTATAGATGTGGTGTGCAGACCCATTTACAGAGTTGGCAGCTGCAGTCAGTTTTGCTTCAGGTGTAATGATGATCTCAGAATCGTTAATTAATAAATCTATAATGTGGCGGTCGTCTGAAATGAAGATGGATTGCGACGCTCTACATCTGAGGCCCAACGTGACAAATGACTCGTCCTACGATCCGCTCAGAATCAGTCATCATGATGTATGCTACCCGTGCCCTTTCATATTCAACTGAGGAGGACACTGGAGCGAACGGAGTCCCGGGCAGCTGTGGAAAGAAGAAGCCATTCAGAAGATTTAAAGATTATCATCATCGTATCCGTCATCTTGTCTTGGCTCTGTTGTTACATCACGGAGGAGACTCGGTATTCTTCAGTGTCTGTGACTTTTATGGAGATTTTACAGAAATACCATACATAACAAATGAATCTGTATGTTGTCAGCAGCTGGTTAGCTTAGCTTAGCATAACGACTGGCGACAGCTAGCCAAGGCTCCATTTAAAGTTCACTTATTCCAATGTTGTATTTGGTTTTTTTGCTGCTTGTTTAATCTGTACAAAAAGTAGAAAGCAACTTGTGGTTTTACAGGGGATTATGTGGCAGACTGTTACTTACTGTGCTCAGTCATGTTGTGACAATGAGGCTGATGGGAGGCCAGAGCAAGAAGACGGGAGCCCTGTCAGGAAGTGGTGAAGCGCAAAGTCCAGACAACAAACTGAACTTTGAGAAAATATGGTGTTTGTAGTTTCCTCGGTCATCATTGGAAGATTAGCTGCATGGAATTTGAACATTTTGACATGATGGAGCAGGAAAAGCACAGATGTTACACACAACATTAGAAACGTCTATTCAAACTGTAGCCGTGGGGCCTTTATATTTAAATACTTTATATTTACATCGGGGGTGGGTCCTCTCTACGCATGTCACCATGTTTTATACAGTCGTCCAGACTGGACAAACTAAACCTTTGGAGTTTTTATGACTCCTGGCTACAACAGGTTCTCTTTCCTGTTTGGAAAGGGAGGGTGAGGTAAGGGGTAGTCAGCTGCAACATGCAACTTCACCACTAGATGTCACTCAATTCTACACACTGAACCTTTACCTGTAAACATGTTTAGTAAATTAAGTCAAACATATGAATAAACTTAACTTTCAACCTTACATTTATACCATTTATTCTTCTGTAGTGTGTAAGAGCAGGTTCATCTGGGCACTGACCATCGGTAAGGTTTCACAGCCTCCTTGAGAGAATTAGCAGCAGTTCAGAGGTTTTTCTTCAGCTCTGAGGTCGTCTGTAAGGACTCACCCTGTTGCCAGAGGTAACGTGCTGTCAGATAACAGTGGTGACGTGTAATTAGCGTGCTCTGACAGGCCAGGCAGCAGCTGTGTGCGTCAGTGCAAGCGGAGGCCTTAACCAGCTCGATCAGAGCGGGAGATTACAACGGGGAGATGTGACAGTAACACGCCAGTCTAAGTTATTTGTTCACCCCGATGTCATTCAAACACTGAACGCGGAGCTGATAGAACGACCTCTTATCAAACACACACACACACAGTCTCACACACCCACACCCACACCCACACCCACACCCACACCCCCACACACACACACACACACACACCCTACTTCATTTTAGAGTCACTTTGTATTCCGTGAAGAATAATTATCAGACCATTATGGAGATCTAACAGCTCAGGGAACAATTCTCTGTAATTACATTGTCAACCTGTATGAAATGACTTGCCTGTGCAGGTGGCTTAAGTGATTGGAAGGAGAAACTTCTGCAGCGTCTTTAATTGGATTTCTCAAAATAGTTAAAAGAGAGTGCTTATCAATTCTGAGAAAACCGGCGAGACAATTATTTCTCTCTTAAAGAAATAATCGGTACCGACAGAAAAAAAAAGGTTCGTGGAGATCAAAGAACATCATTCAGGTCAGTGTCAAGGGTTTCGGTAACAACAAACACAATGCTTTCCTTTACACAATCCTTGACTGGGTCCGGGATTAAACCACAGCAACAGGCAGGAAGTCAAGGGAATTGATCAGCCGTGTTGAATCATTTATCAAACATCATCTTTTACCTGCTTGGTGTGAGCTGAGGGGCTCGTCTGAAGTGTTTCAGGCAGCAAGAGCATCGTTAATCAGGGGTAAACATATTAATGATGCACCACACAGGATGGGAGTGTTGGCACTCGCCCATTTCTCACTCAGGGGACGTCATCTGTGACACCGGCCGTGCAAAAGAGGCAAAGATGATGTGATAATGATGTGTCTTGTGTTTTTTTCTTGAAGCTTAAAATAAAAAAAACTCCAAAGACCAAACTCTTTATAAACCTTTGCTCTTATTAGGGCCACACACACCCTTCACATAGAGAAATCCATAAAATCCATCTTGTGGAGGAATCCATTATCAGGCCTTTCTGTCTATGAAAAGAATGATTTCATTAATTCTCTTCTGTCTCAACATTTTCTTTAGTACCAGGTCGAACAGTTTATTTGTTCGCAATTGGGGATTTTTAATCAATGTGAAAGTAAAATCAATATCTGTATATAAAGAGGGACGACGTGTCTCCACTTCCTCCCACTATCCAAAAATGAAGCCAAAATATCCAATATACGAGTGCTGCAATCTTGTGCATTTGGAGCCACTCGACCAATCATGAGCCAGCCCTCAGCCGTCAATCATGATGTTTCAGCCCATTTTTA
Organism: Hippoglossus hippoglossus; assembly: GCF_009819705.1. Classification (NCBI taxonomy): domain Eukaryota; kingdom Metazoa; phylum Chordata; class Actinopteri; order Pleuronectiformes; family Pleuronectidae; genus Hippoglossus; species Hippoglossus hippoglossus. The sequence continues at coordinate 17,878,904 of NC_047158.1, forward strand.
TAGCATCAAATAACTAATTAAAACAAAAGTTAGCAGAAGAATCCACACTTGAAAATAGATGTGTGATAAGAACTACCGTCTTTGAGAAGATGTGTAGACTTCTTAGTTTAGTCCATGTCTCATCTACTAACATGGGGGAGGAGAGGATTATGACCTATACTGCAGCCAGCCACCAGGTGGCAAACAAAACAAAATACTTTGGCTTCACTTTTATGGAGCTATCATGTCATCCATCTTCATTTATATATCTGTAGTACAAAAATTCACAGACTCTAGAAGTTTATTAACTGGACCTCCCTCCTTCTCCGCAGCCCCCTCACTTCCCCTATCAATCCATTGTTCCCTGAATAACTCATGAGAACATGCAGTGTTGCATGCTGTAAAGCTGCATGACACTTTAGATCTCTCGAAAAACTTTTACATCAAGGTCCTAACAACACTGATCCTAGAAAACATGTTTTTCTATGATTCCCACTTGAGAGTGCTGCCCTTTTACTGCACATCCCTGGTATGAAGTTTGTAGAGGATCACTTTGAAGTCGCCTGAAGATGCCTTGATAAAAATCATACACATGCTGCTTTTTGCCTTTCCATCATCTCTCTGCCTCTTCACTCTTTCTAGACTCTTTCTCAGCCCCCCCGCCTCTATCCCTTCACCCGCGATTCCATTTTTTTTAACCTTCTTTCCAATCATTTGTCTTCTCCTCTTTCCCTCTGGTTCACTTTCTCTGCAGGATGGTTGGTCTTTTTCCACCTCTCTCCCCTACATCCAATTCCTCTCATGCCTTCTTCACTTGTATTCCAGCTTGACAGCTCACTCAGATCAGCAGGGCAGATGGTCTGTTTATGGGGGATGAGGATCACCCTGCGCAGCCCCACCTCTCGCATGCTTCTTTATTGTCAGGACTGACGCTCCCCAAGCCTCCCGCTTCCACCTATAAGAAGCCACCGACAGTCAGCCCCTCTCTTCAGTCAAGAACTGCCTTTTCTTTAACACAGAAGAGTGTGGGGGTTGGTCCCTGCGTGTCCAGTGGGCTTCACCCTCAGCTCTATACTCTGTGATGGAGAGTGAGCTGGTGAGACAGGGGAGACGGATGCAGCATGGATGTCTGTAGCTGTGGCTGCCAGCTGGCACTGTGAGCCACGGACGAGGATGACTCAGTAACTGTGGAGTAGCCTCTTGACTTCTCATTATGCTCTACGCTGCCACCCAGGACGTCCATTACTGAAGAAATAAATGCAGATAGGTGTGTCTGTTTACTGCACTGCCTGGAGGACACAACTCTGTGAGCATGGGGCTGGAAAAAATAACAAATATGAACATGAACCCACATCAACAACAGTTTACCAGGACTCGTATAACTTACGCCTTCTGGCTGAAGGAAAACGTTGAACTTCGGTGGAAGCATCTCAGAATACTGATACAAAATGCATCACTACCCTGGAGAATGTATATAAAGATGATGGATCACACGTCTTCATTTCCTCCCACTGTCCAGAAATTAATCCAAACTATCCTGGATATGAGTCTGCACAGAAGGGATCAGGGGACGGAGCCACAGTCGTGAAGTCTCGCTGAAACGTAAACTTGACGAATCCCCATTTTTATTGCATCCAATAACTCATTTAATCCAAACTTTGAAATTAACACTTGAACATACATCATTGTGATAAAAGCTACAATGACAGAAACCATCCTTTGAGAAAAAGATTTGTTTGACTTATACTTTGACCATTAAATTTGGTCCATGTCCCATCCACAGCCAGCCACCAGGGGGCAAGCAAGATGCTTTGGCTTCACTTTTTGGGGAAACTGTCATTTATCTTTATAAACAATCTGTGCAAACCTTGCCACTTGTTCAATGCTTGGGGGAAAAAAAGGCTCTTTCACTTCGTTTCAGTTTTATCAAGAGTTAGATGAGGGGGGGCAAATCATTTGCAGTCTGGGCCCCCGAGGCTCTGGAACAAACTGCCTGAGGAGATCAGGTCAGCTGACTCAGTGAACTCTTTTAAGTCTCTTCTTAAAACGTACTTTTATCGGAGAGCCTTTCCTGTGTCTTAACTTTCTTTATAACTGTCTTTTCATTTATTTTATTGAGCATTTTACACGGCACTGATATTTAAACACTAATTTATTTAAACCTCTAAACCTCTAAACCTCCTGTTTTACGACCTGTCTGTTTTTAACTTGCTGCCTTTGTAAATCACTTTGTAGCATGTGTTTTGAAATGTGCTCTATAAATAAAGATTATTATTATTACATTATTATAGACGAGAGGATAGATACCACTGCCACATCTGTCAGCAGCTGGTTATCTTAGTGTTGTTATCATAGCATGTACGAGTGTGTGTCATAGTTCTTTTCTGGAGGCATTAGGCTGAAGAATCAAACAGAGATTTGATATTCACTCTTCTTGCTCTGCCTCCTCACTCCTACCTGCGACGCCTCCGGTTCAGTTGGCTTCACTGTGGCAGAGAGAGGCAGAGTCTTATCATCCGCCAGCAGAGCTCTCTTTAAGAGGTGAGCAATCCGTTACCTCAGGTGCTACATGCACATCAGATCCTGCAAAAACAGGCACACGCACCTCGAGCCAGGTTTCCATTCAGCTTATTCACTTTGTTAAATGCAGCGGACGCATTAGTTAGCTTCGCGTCGGCAGATCCATTCACATTTACCAAAGGGTCTGGTGGCCGTTTTCGATTTCTAAGGAGTGTTATTTATGTTCGTACAATAAAAGGCCTCTGGATGCATTAGACGTAGTCAGAGCAACAAAGTGTGTGACGTGTCGAATAAACTTTTACCCGATCTTGAAGGTAGTGAGGCAAATAAATTATTTCTCATCAGAAAAATGCTCTAATTGCAGTTTGTTTGTTCTATTGTCCAGTTTGCGAAGAGCGGATCTAACAGCGCCCTCCACAGCGAGAGGAGCCATCTTGGTGATGCACTTTGAAGGGTTCTGGTCTGTCTCTCTTATGTTTTTATGTTTGCTTGTTGGTTTATCAGCAGGATTGTAAAAAAATTATCGAACTAATTTCCTTGAAATCTAGTTGAGGGGGAGGGAAATAAAAAGAAGATGAACCCACAGATAAACGGGCAGATCCAGGATTTTATTTTTCACTTTCTTTAACATGGCTGGATGAGGACATAGAAAAGGTTTTAATTAAACAAGCAGAGTTAAGAGTGAAAACATGAATAATTATATCTATTATCTATTGCTCTTTAAATTGTTTGTCATAATTTGATCCTTTAATTTTCTTATTATTAAAATTAATGCTTTGGAAAACACATGTGAATGTCACGGCAATAAAGCTTATTGAAATTTTAATTGCATTGAAAAGTAAAAAGACACATATATGAGCTATCAAACATTTTTATATAACCACATATCTGCAATAGCTGTCATGACACATTTTAAAGCTACAACATATATATGTCAAATGTGTAATTACCAACCTGCTGCACCAGAGTATATATACGTGTGTGTGTGTGTATATAAATAAAACGTGAAAAGGTCACTTAGACTGACTCATATTTCTTCCCCTCTGTAGGTCTCCATGACTCTGTGAAGCAGAGAGTGTTTTTTAGATTACATCCTATTATTATGGAGAGAGGTGTCTATACAGTATGCAGACGCAAGGAGCAGGACACAGAGTCATTATGTGTGATGCATTTATCACTGTGGGAGGCAGCGAGAGCAGAAGGAAGCTCGACTCCACTGTATCGCCAACGATAAAGAGACATCGCCTCCTCACGGAAGAGATAAGGTGAGAACTGAGATTTAAAAAAAGAGTCAGAAACAGGAGCAATAATGTGGATGAACTGGGGAAAAAAGTGAGCAAGAGGAAGAAGGTTATTGGTGAGAAGGTGAGAAGAATGAAAGAATGTAAAGCCATTAATCCTGGTCTGTGTGACCTCTCTCTTTGGAAAAGTTGGTCCTGACATACCATGAATCAAAGTGTGTCACGGTGAAGAAAACACACTTTCACACAGCTGTGAGACTCACTTCTCAACCATCACAGACACAAGGGTACTGTGTAAAGGATTTTTTGACCATTGAGCAACATAAAGTCTGGCTTGGGTATGAAACATTTATGAATTCAGACAAGTAGACAATTTAGAAATTAAAAAACAAAGGTAACCACAGCAGCAATTCAAAGTTGGTCTGTAATCGGATGGATGTCAACAAAACAAACAAAAAACAAATAACCACAAACTGTCAGTCTCATTAAAACATTTCATGTTAATGGAGGAGGCAGCTTGACGACCGAGACTGACTCACGATTGGTCGAGCACTCGTATTGGCGGGACCTCGATGCTGCACAGACTCCGATGCCACGTGCACAAGATGGCAGCGTTTGTATCTGGGATATTTTGGCTTCATTTTTGAGAAGTGGGAAGAAGTGGAGACGCGTCGTCCATCTTTAAATTCAGTCTCTGGTCCACTCCATCGCCATGAAGAAAAAACGTCTTCTGGCATTTGTTAACACTGTAATTATTCGTTTTAGTGCTTGAAAATGAATTTGCTTTGTTCCTTTGCATTTGAGTGCACAATATCAGGCACAAGGGGAAGTATATGTTGAAAGTTAGTCTGACATGATTTGGTTAAGATGATGTTTCATAGGCCTGATGACTGACAGTTGGCTAGCAGGTTCAGCTAAAGACTGGTTAGTAAATATAATATCTCTCTGGTTTATGCTGGTGAACTGCCAGAGACGGGAAACAGTGCAACCTTTAAATGTTGCAGAGCAGAAAGGGGAGTGAGCTCTTTTCTCTGTGTGTGGCTGAAAAGGAAAAGGCTCCAGACGCGGATGTGAAGCTTTAGCCAAGAAACGTATCATTGGAGAAAACTCAGGCAGTGTATGCATTATTATTTTTTCAGAGGCTTTGCTCAAGACCTGAATCCTCAACATAAAAGCTCGGACGGACACAAAGCCTGTGTGACTTCTGCCACCACACACAGACGGTCTTTTTCCCTTTGGTTTCTCACAATGGAGAGAAAGTTTAATATTACTTCAGAGATTATAAAGTGGAAGAGAGAAACGTGCATATTGTGAAATGGACTTTTCTATCAGTCCAAGAGACGCTCGCGCCGTCATTTAATGAAAACGGGCAAATTCCAACTCTGTCCCACGGAGGACGTCTCATTAAAATCTTCTTATCTTAGTGGCGGGTTTCAGCTTCAGTGGAGCAGCAGCTCCCATGATAATGACTTTAGCGACATCGCAGCATTTATGTGCATATTACAATATCCATCTGTACAGGTAATTTAAAATAAATCAATAAAGTCAGAGAATTTACTTAATACAATTTGTAAATTAAATATATAGTCACTTTATAATAGTCTGGTTCATTTTCTGTTTTGTCAAAAGCCACAGTTATGCATGGGTGGTATCATGTTTATCATAATTTCATACATTGCACTGGGGTATACGTCTGATATCAATTACACGGTCACGTCTTGTTTGGAATAAATTGAATCGACTGAAGCTAATAAATGTCGCTAGCAGTGCAAAATGACCACGTGTCACTTCTATCTCCAAATAATTTGGCAATAGTTATTCTACCTCATGCAACCTACAGCATAAATACTCCAAGTTATGGTGTAATGTTTTTTGTACCAACACTGTACCAGGACAGTACAGACCATTATGTATATGTGGGTATTACTGAGGATGTAACAGATTCTACAAAGAACTAACCTCGAAATTATTCAAAGTTTTACCCGAGTTCCTTTGGATACAGTTTAGAAGGAGAAGAACACCAACATCAAAATGCAAACATTCATCATCTGTTTATTCACAATGTTTTTGCATGTCCCCATTTAACCAAATTTGCTGCAGCACATCCAGGTTCAAAAATGATATTCAAATGTTAGTTCGGAAGAAAAATGAAAAAAGCAAAAGTGTGTTATGCGCTTGTACGAGAGATTGTAAGAGTTTATTATTTGGGATATTTTACTTTTGTTTTGTTTATCCGACCCTGTAAATTACTTTTCTATCGACATAATAATCTGTTATCTGTTATTTTCCCATCACTCAGTGTTCAAAATATAGAATTGAACGCAGAGTTTGTGGCTGTGCTGCCCAGCTTCTTTCACCAGGCTGCACCTTGAGCAAGTCCTGAATACAAGTTTGAAAAATGTAAACTGAATATTAGCTCAATGTGGAAGTTTGTTGTGATTACAATCATTTTACAGGCAAATTAATAGTTAATTAAGTGTCTTTAAAAAAAATCACATACACGTGTTTGTTTTCATAGAAATAATGGGATCAATATATCGTAGTTGGTAAGAGAGGGTCTGAGTGGACCATTATTAAATGTGGAAACAATCCGACTGGCTCATAATCACGTTGCAGATCTTGGCGTTGGACCAGGACTGTTTTTGGCCAGAATCCCAACGTTAACACCGGACCAATGTTGGCTGGGATATTTTACATGAGGAGAATGTGAACCTGCGAAACCTCCTGCCAGTATTAATAGGAACACAGCAACAAATAATTTTACAAGTCGAGGGAGCTGTGTTCAGAGTCGCTCTGCAGCTCATCTCTGTGTAGAAGGTCAAAGCCTGTTTCTGTAATTTAAAAAAAAATGTTTGCTATTCAAGAAAATATCTTGCAATCTAGCAATATGCAGTAATCAACCCAAACACTATTGTCATCTCATATCCATAAATTGCTTTACACTCTAATGAGGCCGAGGCAGCGTCGTATGAATACAAATCAGTCCAAGAGAAATAGCTTCAATATTATCCTGCATTTGTGAAATTGACCATAAAAGATTAATGATGTCTGACACTTTGAGTCGTACTTTTTTCAAATGCAATGAATTATAATAATTTCCACCCGTGACAACACATTTCCCCTTTCCTCTATTTTATTAAACAACACTTGTTGTAATGTACAAATCTATTCATGACAGGACATGTAAAATAGTACATCTCAGCACGGTGTAAATGGCTTTGGGTGCATCGTGTACAAATATCCAAACTCTACTATGACACTGCAGGTTTTCACACGACACGGAGCAGACACACTTGTGATATTCAAGCATTTGGCAACTTTTTTTTTGTCGTAATCAAAGCTTCCCTTTCGATTGCTCATGATTTCTTTTACTAATCTAACCCGATCCTTCGAAAGACACACTTCATCGTGACTTTTTGCGGTGACTGCTTCGAACCCACCAAAGTACAATCATGCAGTTCCCTGAGAGGTTGATACCACTTCACCTACTTTGGCAGCCGGTCCCATAGGTCAGAGGTAAGGAAGTAGATTCATTACAGCTTTTTAAAACCACACACTCTGGTGGTCAGAGACAGCGTCCTGGGACAGCCTGCTGGGTCTCGCCAGGAGTTAGAAAGGTGTCTCCGTCCAATGCTCCTCCTCCTCTGGTCATAGGCAGTCCCTGCACAGCGCCACCTGGCCGACGCGATAGTCCCTACAGGGGCACAGGCGCTGGTATTTGGCACCAGAGCCGGCGCAGCTGAACAGCAGCGGGTCCTGCTGCAGCCCACATTCAGCGTGCTCCGCTGAGAAGGCCGGGAAGAGGTGGTTCACCTCCGACTCCAGTGCCTCACACTGGAAATCCAGCCTGGACACAGAGACAGACGAGAAAGGACGCGATGTCACATTTATTGTTTTCATGTTTAAAGGGTGTTAATTGTTATTCCATCAACACAACACACTGCTATGTTTAATATGCATGTTAGCAGGAGTCCCAGAGGGCGGCAGGGAGTATTCTGCTAATATATTTAACATTTATGGTACAGTGTTGCCTCCAAGACCTCAAGGGAAATATTACAGGGAAAAGAGTGAGCTGGTGTTTTCTACTTTTGAAATTGGAGGTGCAAATGAAACATGACACTGTGAGGAGGGAACATTAGTTAAATTTATGACTTGCAGGGCGAACTCCTAGAGATGCAAATTTTTAAAACTGTCCTAACAAGAAAATAATCTGTAGTGTGAACTGTGCTTTTGGAAAAGTGGTTTTAATGTATTTTTAAAAAGGCCAACTTGTATAGTCAGAGTATAAAGTTGATATTTCAGAATGAATCCTCACATTCAAACACTGGATATGAGACATGTATTGAGATAAACAATATCTGCATCTTCCAAATGTACAAAGCTGTGTTTGTCATGTAAGAATTATAAAAAAACATGGTGTTTAATCACCACTTCTCTGTTTTTACGACCCTCCTGAAACTCGCTGATGATTTCCAGTTCTGTCACATTAACAAATAAAAACTAGACATGGCTATTTTGTGATGATAATATTTTTCTGTAGCCGTTATGTCAGTAGGAGTAAAGGACGACATAAAAATGTTAATGTGCACAGTCATTTAGCAAATTATCCAAATGGAGAAACATCTTACGCGCTGAAGGCCTCCTTAATGTTGATGAAACGATACAAGGCGGGTTCACAGATTAGTCCTGCGCTCTGACACGCCTGAACACATGACTGGCCCTCCAGCGAAGCCAGAAGTCGCAGCGCACTGAGGGGGGGCCAGGATGCGTAGGAGCTGGAGTTGGAGGCCCAGGTCAGGAAGCTGGAGTTGGGCAGGAGGGTGAAGGGGCTGGGGGGGCCGCCCAGCCACGTCCTCGATGAGTTCCCCGGAGGGAACGGAGCTTCAGGTGAACAAAAGTCCTGCAGGTGATAAAAGATAAAATGGCCCATATCAGTTATAACTTAAGTGTCATTTCATGGCTGAGGTCAAATCAGCACCGCGCTCCGATACAGAGCCGCGACAGATACACACACACAGTCTCTGGGCAGCTGATACAGGAAATAATGAAGGAACTGTTACAGCACAGAGGTGCTTATCAGAACTGACAAGTCCTCTCGACAATCTTCCAGGACAAAAATGATATGAATGCAGTTAGGCTGCCCAATAATAAATGATGTTTGGAGGCAAAATTAGGCTCTGGTGAAAGCCCAGATTAGATTCCCCCTCCAGCTGGAGCTATTCATAAGAGCCAGGTAATAACATTTCTCTGACTTGTCCCTCTGGCCTCCAGACCCGTTTATTAAACAGGCTCCTAGTGCCCGCAGGCAATAAGCAGGCTTCCAATCTCTCCATCACCTCCACTTCTCAACAGAGATCTCACACACACACACACACACACACACACACACACACACACACACACACACACACACAGGCAAACACACACGCATGCACACACACACAGACACACAGCTCATCAAGAAAACAAGATATGAACAGCATGGAGGTGTGGAGATGTCGCTATTTGTAAATGTATCATTTTCAATATTCTTTATCTTTGCTTTTGTATTGGATTTGAATGTGAGGTTTGATTTTTTAAAAATCTCTATGAGTTCATATCATTGTCACTGTTGACAGGTTTCACCTTTTTGACCATTGAACCATATCATAACTTCTGATGAGTCAATCTTTCAGAAAATGTCAATTTCTGATCAGAGGGGAAATTAAAAAAAAGGCTAAGTGTAATAAGATCATCACAGTGAAACTGGATGGAGGTGAGAGGGCGTCACAGAGCGAGGATGAGAGATTCTGTCGCCAAGTAGAAAAACGGGGATGTGACATGTGAGCGACTTGTGAAGTTGGACACAAAATTGGAAAAGTCTGAGATGGGGAAAGAGAAGGTTACGGAATAGTGGAAGGAAATAAAGGCAGAGGAGTCTGATTGGGAGTCTGACCTTGTACACGCTGGGCGGTCAGTCACAGTCACAGTCAGACACGGGAGGCTGAGTGTGTGTGTTTTTGTGTGTGTGTGTGTTTCTGACAGCAGGAGACAGATTGTGTCAGAGCAGAGGCTATAACACATTTCCTCTGCCAGACACTATAGCAACCATCACAACATGGTGGATGTGCAAAAGGATGACAACATCTGTACAAATATATATTTACAAGTGTGTGTATACACAATATTTGTATTCTCTGTCTGCTTGGAGCATCATTTGGAAATTTGAGTCTATGTGATAATCTATTACAGTTGCAGCTGACACCTGCAAAGGTTTTATTGCAAAGGCGTAAACATTGAGGCAAAGCAGCCATAAAATCCCCAAAAGGAAACTCTCTCAATAGAAGTTGAATTTATTAGTCTAACTGAATGTGAATACTTTCATTGAAAAGTTCGATGCTCATATTCAGGTGCATAATTTCAATTTGGGTTATTTCTTGAAAAGGTTGAAATCAAACATCACTTTTCAGCCTCTGTTGGAAATGTTTGGTTTAAGCCCCACCTCCTGATAAAGCCCAGTGTGCTCTGATTGGCCACTGACCCCTCTGTTAGATGGATAACTGTTTTGAATGCATGTAGGATATGTTGAACTATACGCTCCAGCATTACCTGGCTTTGTTAGCGGGCCGTGCCAGACTGGTCATTGGGCACGCATTCTGCAAATGTGTCATGTGACATGATTTTACCCCGGATATATTGGCCGGCTTTGGGCTTTTTAACTGTACAGACCTTTTACATAGGGTCCACAAGTACCTATATAACACAAGAGGAAAGAGAAGCATCACGTTTCCTTTGAGGACAGAAGAGTGTTTGCAAATGTGAGAATCCAAGAGCTGTTTTACTTTTTTAGCTATCATCTGTCATTTATATGCACAGGAGAATAGGCCACCACCTATTCCAGAGACTCCCATCCGGAAAAAGGTTCTGGGCCATCAAGACCAAAACCTTGCACCACCTGAACAGTTTTTTCCCCATGGCAGTGGGGCTCACAAACAAGCCCCCTGCATCACACTGACTCTGCCCCCCCCCCCCCCCCCCCCGCACATAATTTATAACTTATATATTTTTGGCACTATCCCGGAACCAATCACTGCACCTTAGCACCGCACGTGCCCATAACATAACTTATTGTTCTTTCTGTATATAGTGTTGTTTTATGTCCGATTGTTGTTTTTATGTCCAAATGCACCAACCACACCAAGGCAATTTCCTGTATGTGTAAATATACTTGGCAATAAAAAGAATTCTGATTCTGATTCTGATTCTGAGGATGTCTTGAAATCAGTGAAAAGTTGAATTGAAATACCTGCAAAAGGCTGAAATGAACAGAATCATAAATGCAATGCTTCAAGGTCGGGCAGGACGAGTTGTGGTTGGAAGTTTATTCAGTCATCTTGGACATTCAAATGTCCAGCTGAAAATTATTTTTCTGACCTGTACTTTTTCTGAGGCAGAATTTGTATCTTTAAAATAAAAAAACTAGAATTTGTTGCAGAGGTTTTAATTTATTCTGAGCTTCCTGAAATCAACACAGGGTCAAAATTCCAAAAGAAGCAGGTAAACAACATAGAGGAAAATGATTTGAACTCAGCTACAAGTAGTAGTGATAATATATTCAATGCAAACTATCACCAACTGCTAACACAATTAAAAGTTGAGGTCAGTAGGTGTAGTAATGCACTACCATTTGCAACCAATAAGAGTAGAGACACAATCTGCAGCTTAAATTTGATTAACAAATCATTCGACGTCATATCGTACAAATGACGCCATGATGATGTTACATTCGCTACTGATTTGAATTTTTGACTTTGACAAATTCTCGTTTCAACACCCACCTGCTTCTGAATGTAGGCATGGACTCTCTCAAGCATCCCCTCACAGGTGTATTCGTACGGCAGGAACGGCTCCACCTGCAGACACAGATGTCCACACAGATGAAGACACAGCGGGAGGGAGGGAGAGTCCACAGAACCAAGTCATTGTAATTACAGGAACCCAGAATCTGACAGTTAATCAAAGTTGACATGTTCATTAGTGTAATTGTGAAAGGCTTATATCATGCCACAAGCCTCACATTAAAATCAATGACCTAATACATCACACAGGACAGCTTTGAAAATTGATTTAATTATTTTTAGTGAGGACTACATCAATATGTCAACAATGGAGAAAGCTGACGGCGGACCACAGGTCGTCCTGGGGTTTTGGTGCATTCTGGGTCTGGCTAACGGTTTCGGCCATTAAGACCCGTCACTCACCCACCGTCTGATTTTTAATATCACACAGTGGATTCAAATCCTGAGAAAAACCCTGATCGATCGCTCGCTCTGCTCTTTCTGGTGTTTTATACCAACAGCCTCGTGACAAATACGAGAACACGGCAGAGGCAGGAGGAAACCCGACTCTCTGGTGGTACAGGTTGATGTCTCAGGAGACAAATTAACAATAATAAGTGAATTTTAAACCTATGGTGTTTTGACGCCATCAGTAACTATGAAACGTAGCAGGACAGGAAACATTCAGTCAGGATCCCTGCAGCAGAATCCCCCCTGAATGTCTCCCACGGTAGCTGAAGTGAGATCTCCTTGTTTACCATCAGGCCACTAAAGCATTCAGGCTTTTAAACTGATAAATGGTCCCTTTTAGTGTTGTGTTCCTTTTAGCATTCCCTTATTACTTTATTTCATCTGAGTTTAATGAAATGTATCTGGCACTTCATCAGCTATTCTGCAATGCAATTTGCCTTTCGGGCATCTTCATATAATAGAATCCGAGAGTGGGAGAGAGAAAAAAAGCCTCATAGGCGGTGATTTGAATGCAGCGGTGGAAAACATTTTTAAAGTGACTGCGCAATTCATACACCTAAACTGACTGTATTGCTCGGCCACCGAAAAAATATGTGAGTGACGTTCATGATTTCATGTCATCGGTGATGTCGGGAGCAGCCAAGTCCAGGAAGAGACACAAAAAGAGCAGTGGGTGAGTAGTTAGGTGTTAAAAATAAAAACACACAATACAGGGTAATAAATAAGATGTGTAAGAACACAGGCAGAAAACACCTTGGTTTAGAAATATAGAAAATTAACGATTAATCCATCAACTGTGATTTAATGTTGATCATACATTTCTTTCAAGGTGTTGCTGGTTGCCAGAATATATTTAGACAGAACCAGGTCAGCATGTCCTTCTGCTTCAGTTCTTTATGCTAAGCTAAGCTCAAATCCACTGAACCCACATATCACCCAACTCCAGTTGAAATAGTAAATATCTCCCAAAATGTCCCTTTTCCTATTAAAATCCTTCCATGAATCAAATACACATGAACTCAGCAGGTACGCTCGTCAAGATCATAGAAAATGAAAGCTTCCTCCTTCTATTTGATTCAAATGTAAGTTGAAACTTGCTCAGCCTGTTTGATCCGTATTGTATTTCCTCTACACACCAAGTATCTCAGCAGTGCTGCAGCTCGTACTTCATTTTATTTCTATCAGCAGGAAACACAAGGTCTATTTAACACACCTGGCAGATAGAGGCGAGAGCGTTGGCTGCGGCGCCGCGTTGTTCCGGTGACAGATTGAACGCAGCGTGATCGATTAATACGATCATCTGCAGACAGCGCTCACCGACTGGCCTCTGGAACGCTGCCACGTAAAAACCCAGGTGCGGGCATAGTTTACCTCCTGAGCTGCTCGATATCTCAAGCAATTAGCAGTGCAGAGAGCGGAGAGGGCGCCAGCTAAGCATTTTCCTCTGGATGCCGTGATTAAGAGCTCTATTAACGGCTGAGGGCTTCAAAAGTAGGTCGGACCGCGTGAAGTGTGAATCTAAAGAGCGAATTATGCTCTCACCCATCTTATTATGCAGCAGTGTAAAGCGAACTGTGGTATTGAAGGATATTATTTTGTAGAATGGGTTGTGCCGAGTTTGGAGGACAAACATTAAAAAAAGTTGCCGTACGTCGCTGTTCATGATCTCACGAATGGTTGCATCAAACTCTTCAGTGTTATTGAAGTCGACAGTGATGACGTGCGGCCGGCCGATGTACTGCTCTGCGTAGGGATGCTGAGAGGACACCTGAGGGAGGCACAAACGGGAAATATTCACCGTCACAACAACTTGACAGCAACTTGAGTCAAGACCAAATACCAAATGTGTTGGGTGCTTGTTTGAAATGAATCTGCTGGCAGAAAATAAACTAGTGCATTCTGTAATAATGTGGTTAACCTTCCCACATTAGGTTTCAGGTTTATTTGTCATATGTAAGTTAACACAGGGTCAAAAGTACAATGAAAAGTGTTGGACGAGAAGGAGACGTCAGCTCAGAAGTGCAATTAGAGCAATACTTGTTTTTTAATAAAACAAAGTAAAATATGTAAATATAAAAGTAAAATACAACACTGTAAAACTATACACATTCGAGGATGCAAGTGTAACATTTGAGGAATTCCACATTTTCCAGAGTGAGTGAGCAAAACAGTGCAAACAGGCAGATAAATAGATGTGCAGAGGACTATTGGACGTGAACTGACTCTGAGATTAGAAGCCTGATGATAAAAGCTGTTCTTGAGTCTGGTACTGCGTGCAGCCCTGCTCCATTACACATTTTAAAGTGCTCACCATTCCTATGGTTAAGATTATAAGATGAGTGGATGTACCTTCCTGGAGGTGGGCTTCCCTCTGAAGAAGTCGTGATTGAGGGAGCTGTGGGGGGGATTAAACTTGGGCTGCAGGAAGATACAGCCATTGGCGATGGCTTCCAGGGGGGCAGGACCTTCGTATGGAAAACCAAATCCAATGAAAAGCTTGACAGGAAAAAAAAAAAGGAGGAGGAGATCATGAGCATGAACACTGAGCTGCTCATATCCAGGTCAACACTTGCACGAGGCTTATTCCAACTCTTCAAAAGACTCTTCATTATGAAGCAGAAATGTTATATGCAAACACTTAGTATTTTCTGAGCCCATGAAAGCGTCAGTGATGATCCCACCTTGGCCTTTCTAAGGAGCTGCTGTAGCTCCTGCTGAGGCAGCAGACCGTGGTTCTTGACAAAAGCCGGCACCTCTGGTGGTCGCTGTGTCTCGTAGTAAACCGTCCCATGGATCTCCATGTAGCGGTGCAGAACTGCCAGGAACTTTTCCTTTCCCTTAAGAGACACACAGGAGAAAAGGAGTTAAACAGGCACTGCACAGTAACTAATTCATCACTGCCAGCACTGGTACAAAGGAGGAATTCTAATTATTCAGCCCAACAATTCACTATCGGTTAGTTTGCCAAGGTTTTCAAGACTGTTCCCCTCAATTCACTTTTTGACTTGTCACTGGGTAAAAATATTTGATTTCTTTATAGCACTGTTAGGTGGCTAATGTAGTTTTGAAATCTCACATATCGACGTACAGATGTTTATTATTACTAAGTCAATTCGTCCATACATCTGTTAAAGATGTGTTGTAAAATTGTACTAACCTTTGTTTAAAGGTGTTTAAAGTAAGTTTCTTTACCACCAAACATGGTTTCTTGCCAAGAACATGTAGTAGTGATGGTTGCTTATCAATTAGCCATCGTACAGCAACGTAATAGCAAAAACCTACAGCCCCTTGTTTTTGACACAATGTCCCTGACTCCTCCTAAACCACCAACACAACTTTGACCGGTTCAACTGATTCATCAGAATTTCACACAACCTCTTTAGAGAGAGCGAAGCAGAGAAGCCCAGAGGTGGCGTCGGGGCAAGAGAATCACTTTGACCGGAGCTTAAGTTGTCAATGGAAATGAGGCGAGCAGATCTAATGAGCTGAGGCTGCTCTTGTTGCCGCTAACATCATCATCTTACTAACTGGTCACCGTCCAGCACCTGCATGTGAAGTTATAATAAAAGAATTAAATCAATGCAGCCTCCATCTGCTGTGTTTTCATGTGGAGACAATTAGCTCGAGTCATTTCACTGAGGTTGTTCATCTCTAAAATTGTTTCTTGGGGATTTTATTAATTATTTACTAAGCTGATGTCTTTAAGGCATAAAGCATTAACAAATGTCATCTGACTGTTACTCCTCATTTTTCATCTTGGGCCGTTTTAATGTCTCCGAGCAACGTGTAGATTAAATCACACTTTCTCTTACTCAAAGTAATTGTAAAATCTTTTTACGGGAACCAGTCTTGCATTAATGTAAATTGTATTTAAATATAATTATTACCATAGAAAAATGGAAGTCTGACAAATCTTCTTAACGTCATCCCATCATTAATTTAAAACTTAATTTACATGACTTCAATGGGTAATTCTTTTTAGTAGCAGATAGAAACGGTGGAAACTTAAGCTCCTATGTATAAATTCATTTCCACAAACTTAAGTGGAACATAATTTTTAGGGCAAGGAAATTCTAGGAACAGTCCTGGTCTGAGTTTTGGTGTTTGGAGAATTGATAATGTCAATGAAAAGCAGGCGTACTTACTTGAAGCTGTGTGGATTATAGGGGGGGCAGAAATAGAGGAAAAGAGAAAGTAACATGAAGTATTAGTCGTAGAAGAGGCTGCTCTCAAGGCGGGGGGGGGGGGGGGGGTTGTCGATGACTGGATTTCACATGGCAAAGTTTCAGACGTGCAAACATTCCCGAGAAAACAGGGCAGCTGAGGCGGTGTGGGAACAAAGCTGTAGACGGAGGCAAACCTTGGGAGCCTGCAGCTCACTTCAAAGTTTAAGAGCGAGAGAGAAAACTTGCTCTCGTAGCTCGGAGGGAAGATTTACTCCAAACAAAAGCAATCGTTCCTCTACCGTCACACACAGGATGGATTCCTCAGGGAGTTTTTGGAAAGTGTAATATCCAGTGGGTGTTTCACAGCCGAATTTGTGATATTCAAAGGTTCTGCAAACGCTGCTTTTATCACATTCAAAGCACTTTTCTACAGCGTCGATAAAGATCTATAGAGGTAAAGCCATGGAAAAATGCAAACATGTTATGAACCCACAAACATGCTACATAAACAGATGTTGCAGGGGTTACTGTGTGATACCGACCTTCCACATGCTGGTCTCTTTACCATACACGACAGCCATATTGTTAACCTTGTTCCTCTGGATGTTCGGTCGGTCCGTCTCATTCAGCTCCTCGGCCACAAAACCCATAAAAGAGTTGTCTGGAGTGTGGGCTGCCAAGGACAAACAGAGCAATTGGCAACACAGCGTTACAGGTCCAATTTCATGTCGGAAAAAACAAGAAAAAAAAAACTGATTAAACTCAGGTGGCTGTTGTTGGAGACACAGAGCGCTGTGCATGGAGAGAATACTGAACAAAGAGGAGGGCGATGGAAATCTTGCGATGCTGAATTTATAACTTCCTCCTCTTGTGCATTTCACCCCATTTTCATAGCATCTAACAAATAATATTTAATACATTTACCGACTACTTAAAATGACGGAAACCATCTTTCAGAAAAATGTGTATGTGAAGTGTTTTTGGACTTTCCACAATTGTGATGTTGAGAAATTTGAAGTTTAAACTTTAACTTTATCTGTAATCTACATACTAACTGAAAACCCACAACCAAAAAGGACAGAACAAAACAACAAAAACAACACATCCAACAAACAAGCTAAATATATGATCAACGTTAATATGTTAAATACAAAGTAACCGTTTTCTTTTCCCGGTCAATTTTCTAACCTGAGATGAAAGATGACATCTCTGTGTTGTGCTTTGTGATGACAGGAAGCGGTTTGGAAACTGCAGAGGCCGTCGCTTCATTAATTGTAGACAAGTACAAACGGCTGAAGTTTCATCAATTTCATCAATTGTGCGGTGAATGTGCTCGTGCTGGTGTGTGTAAGGCCGCTGGTGCTTGGCCACAGTCGGCGGGTTTAAGCATCTGTGCAGGCACAGCTGTTTCTGAACGAGTTCTGTGGCGTGTTTGTGCCCCAAAGCCTCGTCTGTGACGGCCTGAGGACTCGGTGCAATCTGTTCGCTCTCAGTCACACGGATGCACACATTCCTTCACTGCACACACATCAGAGCTCAAGTCACCTCGTACAATCATAGGTGAGAATTAAAAATGTGCAGCCTCACTCCCGGAAAGAGAGAAAAAATCAAAGTGGACATACGGAACATGGTCATGTACTGCTGGCCGCGGAGGTTCCAGTAGCCCCAGTTGGTCCTGTAGCCGTGCTGTGTGGCGTACTCCTCGTGGTTGTAAGCGGGCTCGGTGCCGAAGGTGTCGATCACTCGCACGTGGCACCTGGAGGACAAAATAAGAAAGAGGCCGAGCTGAAATTAGAACAAAGTGGTCTCGTG
Organism: Hippoglossus hippoglossus; assembly: GCF_009819705.1. Classification (NCBI taxonomy): domain Eukaryota; kingdom Metazoa; phylum Chordata; class Actinopteri; order Pleuronectiformes; family Pleuronectidae; genus Hippoglossus; species Hippoglossus hippoglossus. The sequence continues at coordinate 17,896,910 of NC_047158.1, forward strand.
CTTTGAAATCCAAAAGTCTCCGCTGAATTAGAAGAGCAAAAAAAGTAAAAAAATAATCCCATTAGTTTGCTTTATGTCACCAAAGGTAGCACATCCACGCACAATAACAACAATTATACATATTAACATGCTCAGACGGTTAGATCATGAAATATATATATCCTCATTTTGAGTTATGGGGGATGATGTCAGAGCTATAACAGTATCTTGTTGTCACAGTGGTTTGTAAAACTGTCAGTGGTGATAGATCCATGTGCTGTGCCGGACTCCCCTCACTGAGCAGCTCTGACTCGGGCCTCAAGGTGAGACGAGCCAGGTTTTAAATCACAGCCTTGTTTCACAGCCGCTAGAACAGAGCATGACACCACCTGAGCTGCAAGTGCGTCAAACAACATGAATAAATGTTGAACTCTCTCTTGGATAAACTGGAAAATGCTTGAAAGTTCATCTGATATCAAGGCAACGCTCCAACGGGGGATTAGATAACACTGCTTCCACTGCATCGACATTAGAGGATCTCAAAAAGAAACTTCTTCACTTGACCAGTTTGAGAGAATTCGTAAAGAAAATTCCGCTGCAGTGAACATTAACACAAGCGAAGTCACAAAATCCATCGATGTAATCCAATCTGAGAAGATTTATCAACGCCCTGCATCTTTAATCAGTATCAGGGCAGAGCTGGAAATGAAAGTCTGTCACTCTTTGACAGCTGAGGAGCGTCGCTCGATCAGTTGACATTCGACTCACACTGACTGGAATCAGCGGAGGATTTCCCCTCTGCCCTGCCGGGGGAGCGTTTTAGAGAATTAAAGAATCAGGATGAATTATTGTGAACGTGCCGGCTGCTCAGTTATTTACCAAATGTAGCATCCTCCTCTTCTTCTTATGCGTTGGAATTAAAATGAAGGATGCAAGCTGCGATACAGCTGCACCCTATAATCTAAAAACTGTGATGATTATCATTATCTTCGCATTACTGTTATTCTTCTCTTTTTCATGAATCTATTTTCCTCTGCAGGGATGCACGAGTGCATTAAAAGATGTTTGCATAGTTTTTGCCTTTTTTGGATAAAATAAAGTTTGCACACTGTGAAAGCCAAGATGGAACAAAATCATTTTACCAACCAGTAACTGTCTATAATTATAAGAGATCAGAGCCTCCAGCTCAGTTAACTTTCTCTATTTGATGCAAATAAACAGGAACTGACATGAGGTCATACATCTGCTCCTGGTTCATTGATCAGTGTGTAAAGAAGCCAAATTAAATTCCTCCGAAAGGGAGACCTTGAGGGAGAGAGAGAGTTGGTGGCCCGGTGACCACCAGCCTGTAACGCCTGCAGGTCAATGAGCCAATGCTGATGCATCTCATCAGAAACACAAATATTGATAAAGCAGAATGGACACAACAAAGAAACAGAATTTGGTAAACAAACAGAAAAAAACTATTTATAACGAGACAAGAGAAAAGGACTGACTTTTGCTTCCTCAGTGACAGACCCAAGTGCTGCTTCATTTGCTGCAGGCCGTGATAGTCGGTGTAGATGAGGTCAAAGGGCAGAGGTCCTGTCAGGGGGCAGCTTCCTCGTCCTGGGGGGACACCCAAAAACCTGCACACACACACAGGTCAGACATGATACATGAAAATACAGCATAATCAGAAAGAAGAGAGTCATAAATCCATCCATGATCTAGAGCAGAGCTGGAGCCAATTAACGCTGACATTGGGTGAGAGGCAGGGTTCAGCCTGGACAGGTGTAGCACAGGGCCAAACATGTAGAGACAAACAAGCACCGTCTCTAATTAACCCATAACCCCAATCTGCATGTCTTTGGACTGTGGGAGGAAGCCAGAGACTGACAGACACTGGGAGAAAATGCGAGCTCCACACAGAAAGGACTGCACCACTGTGAAGAGAGAAGAGAGGAAGAATGCAGATAGAAAACAAGAAGAAAAAGAAAATGTCACTCTCTGGAAGAGTTTGTGGAATCGTCTCAGCAGGAGAATGAATGTTTGCAAGGAAATCTTACACAAAGACTAAAACTACTGTAAAATACTTCCCCTCCGTCACAATGCAAACAGCGGATCGGCAGAGGAATTGATTTCAAAGGGGACGGCTCCTGTGCAATCCCTCTGAAGTGTGTGAGAGGGTGCACGTATGAATCGAGGACGATTTGGAGAGCGAGGGAGCAGAAGACAGGGAGAATGAAAGCACCCAATCGCATCGTGAGGCATCTCAGCGGCCGCAGCGAGACGACAGCGGAGCCATTCAACCACGCAACCCAGGATTCAACGCTACCAGGCAGCGAAGCCTCACGCTGAGGAGTCGCACGTTCATTTAACCACACGTCTCTCAGATGCAGAGCGACTTGTGGCTGCTTTCAGGATGTATTTCTGCAGAATCTGCCCCTGTCATCACACCGTCCAAGCACTTGCACCACATAACACTGCTTCGAGGGAAAAACACAATAGTGCTTTCTTTCCTGCTCTGGAGCGTTGTTGGCTCTTTTTTAGAGAATGATAATAAACAACTAACTGAATGAGGGAAGCTCTGATTAAAACAAGGCTGCTGTGCACTGTATATTAAACAAGCTTTTATATTGCTGTGCACACGCGACAGTTTTATTCTTTGTGTATTTATTGCATAGATTCAATTTCTGAGGATGCAAGTCAAAGCCTGAATTTAGTTCCCTGTTTGCTTGGCTATGTTCCGTGCAGTGAACCCGGTCCGGCTTGATCAGTCTCGATATCGACTGCTGCCTGAATAACAATAATCTCACAAGAGCAGTTATAAAACAGCGCTTTGTCCCCCCCCCCCCGCCAAAAAGAAAAACTAAACAGAAAAGCGATAAGAGGAAATGCAAATGTGTTGTCGGCTATGACAAAGTACGGTGAGGCTTCAGCGTGCTTTGCTTTCAGCTGGGATCAAGGTAGCACTTTGTTTGTGAAAAGCACAATCAAGCGTGTCTGTTTTCATTCCAAGGGAAGGAAGTGCTTTGTCAAACTTCAGCGGTTATTAAAAGCCGCGCGGCTCAGCAGAGGAAGTGTAAGTGGATGTGCAGCCGTGTAAAATACGATGAGCGCTGCATGTACTTTGCTGTGCGTCAAGATAACGTGACGTGGAACATTTTGAAACAGATTCTAGTACAGACCATTTTCTAAGTTTAGTTTAGTCAAATCTGTAGGGCATCGTATTCATTTCTCATTGCTTCTTCAAGACTAAAACCAACTCTAACATCCACCTTACCATTGTTATAACTACTACTGCAACAATATGACCAAATGACCAAATTTATTGCAAAAGAAAAGGACTGGTCCTTTTAAATCGAAGAAGGATTTTACAAAATGGGAAGTGTCTGTGAAGGAGATTATTTAAAAAAGAAATTATAAACATACATAACACATAAAGATATAAAACATTAAATATTAAAGTGACTAATTGCAAAGAAGACACTTCTGAAAAAGATGGCACAGGGAAGGAATACAAAAAAACCCCCCACAACCCACGATCTACACACACACACACACACACACACACACACACACACACACACACACACATACACACACACACACACACACACACACACACACACACACACACACACACACACACACACACACACACACTGTTACAATGTTATTATTTGATACATTTCAAACAAGTTCCTGTTTTATGTTTTTAAATTATATAGATTTTTGTATTGTCCACCGGGGACCAATAAAGTTTGTTTGAATTTGAATTAGAAATTTAAAAAAAAAGCAACATCAAAGGAAACCCTTTTGGTGTGAGGTCACATAAGCAGAGCTTTGATGTAAAGGACTCAGTTCACCTTTGACAGTTGGAGAGAGGCACACAAGCAAGAAGACTCTGGATTACAGATCGATTCTCAGCTGCTGGTTATTGAACTGCAAATACTGGACATCATGTCATCGTTGGAAACTCCAGAAGATTCTTCTGCTGCCTCAGGTAAGACTCTGAAAACAGAGTAGCTATGCTAGCAGAAGAAGCTATGCTAGCAGAAGTAGCTATTGTAATGTGCAACCTGTGTGTGTCCTTGGTTAACAGCTTGTGTGCGCTGTTTCCTGTGTGTGCGTGTGAAGAGGAAGATATCAGAGGATAGCTACTTCTGCTAGCATGGCTACTTCTGCTAGCATAGCTACTTCTGCTAGCATAGCTTCTTCTGGTAGCAGACTTTTAGTCTAAAAACATGGAGCAGTATGGAGGCATGTTGTGTTTTTTGTGTTGTTTGTTTACGTTTGAAAAATCGATCACCAGTCAGTTCCACTGTTTTTGATTTGGCTGCAACAATGTTTACCCCTGAAGTGTTTAGTGGACTCAGACACTTCACCCACATCTCCATCTGCACAGTAGTGAGGAGATGATGAGTACATTTTCATTTTTGGCTGAACCATCTCTCTCCACAGTTTCAATGACAGCACCTGACGCTCAGGACAGCCAGACGCTGCACAGCAGCTCTTCCTCCTATTCGGTCCTGGACTTTCTAGGGCTAGGGAGCTTTGGAATGATCTTCTCATCCATGAACCTCAGGACCAAGCAGATCGTGGCTGTGAAAATCCTGAAGGACACCGAGGACGCCGAGGTCATTGAGCAGGAGGTATGAGACTGAAGTCTTTGTTTATATTCCTGTGCTCAGGTGTTGTCTGCTCCATCCGAACATGAAGCTGATCAAACTGTTGATAGTCTTGTCTCATCATGTCTCCTCTTCTCTCTTCAGATTACCATACTGAAAGTCATCAGTGGCCTGGATGCGGATCTCACCAACATGGTCAAGTTCTATGAAGAATTCCAGCACATGGAACAGACCTGTTTGGTGTTTGAGAAGCTGGACATGAGTCTCTATGGCCTGCTACAGAAGCGAGAGTGGGAGTACCATCCTCTACATGAGATCCGCCCAGTTGCCAAGCAGGTATGCAGGCGCGATCAATGCATCATGAAACAAACACTCATCTGTAGAGAGATCCCCAAAACCTAAACCTAACACCCAACAACAGAACATGGAAGAAAAAATAATTCTAAATGTTGTGTATTCTTTGTGCCCCTGCAGCTCTTGGTGGCCTTGGATGCCCTGAAGGGTCTCGGCGTCCTTCACACGGACATAAAACCAGACAACATTATGTTCGTTAACATAAAGGATCAGCCACTCAGGGTAAAGTTAATTGACTTTGGCTGCGCCATGATGGCGTCCCAAGTCGAGCTGGGGATGGAGATCCAGCCGTGTGGGTACATGTGAGTTCATCCTGCACAGCATCTGTTTAGCAACATTATTTTCTCTGCCCTGAAATGTTTCAACAGATTTTTCATCTGTGGCTCATGTCTTTCCTTCTCAGAGCTCCAGAGATCTCTCTGGGTCTTCCATTCTCCGAGGCCGTCGATGTGTGGGGGGTCGGGTGCATACTGGCGTTCCTCTACCTGGCTCAAAACCTGTTCTCCGTTAATTGCCGATATCAAATGGTATTTATCATCCAACCAAATGGATTTTTATTTATTTTTCATATTCATAGAGAATGTAAGTGGATGTGATTCTCATGATGTGTATTCTGTCTGCAGATGAAGAACATGGTGACAGTGCTGGGCCAGCCGCAGGACCACCTGCTCCGTGCTGGAATGTACAGTGAGGAGTTCTTCATCGAAGAGTATGGTGAAGACAGTCCATCATGGAGACTGATGGTAGTGTAAACATGTTCTTCTATGTTTGAGAATTTTAATGGAGCATTTTTAAATCATACTGCCCTGTTCTCATCTTTATTTATTTTTGTTCCTTCAGACTGCAGAAGAATTCACGGCTGTTAATTACATGGAAACAGAGGAAGAGGAGGACTTCATCGAGCTGCCGAACTCCCTCAACGGCCTGATTCATGTGAGTACTCTCTCATGTGTTGTACGAGTAAAGACTGGATCTGTACCAGTTATTTATCTGTCAATCGGGAGCTGGATCATCTGACCTGAAACCTGTTTTTAAATCCAGATCCATCCAAAGTTGGGGGCGGCTGAGATGGAAGACCGCATGGCCTTTGTGTCTCTGTTGGAGGGGCTGCTGCATCTTGACGGGGATGAGAGGATCTCTCCTCGTCAAGCTCTGGAGCTGCCCTTCATTTCCATGAGCCACCTGAGGGAGGACGTCCACAGCAGAGACTAGTAAGTGACCACATGTCCTTTCACACTGGAACTAAACAACACATCAGGTTGGATGGACTGATGGTTTTCATTAATTGACAGTGACTGATTTACTAATTGATTGTCTTTCCTCATCCAGTCTGACCACCTCCCAAGACGCAATGAGGGTCTGCCCAACGGAGGACAGCGTCCACTTTTCAACCACAAACAGCAGCTACTCTGGCTCCATGGACGAAGTCTCCTGGGATTCTGTGGAGGCTCTAGACTCCACAAGTGTCACCAGTGAACAGTTCTGCTGTACTGACCTGAGAATAGTGTCCACAGACACCTCAGTCTGGTCGTCCATCGGAGATGATGACACCAGGGAGGAAGTCTCTGGATGTTCTGACTTGTCTATGGACTCCAGAGACACCTCAGTCTGTTCATCCATCGGAGATGATGACACCAGGGAGGAAGTCTCCGGATGTTCTGACCTGTCTATGGACTCCAGAGACACCTCAGTCTGTTCATCCATCGGAGATGATGACACCAGGGAGGAAGTCTCCTGGAGTTCTGACCTGTCTATGGACTCCGGAGACACCTCAGTCTGTTCATCCATCGGAGATGATGACACCAGGGAGGAAGTCTCGTGGAGGTCTGACGAGGCTGCAGACGTCACCGCTGCAGCCATAACCTCCTCGGGCGGCAAGAGGAAGCTGTGGAGAAGAATTAGAAAATTCTTCTCAAGCCTCACAAGCTGCTGCCGTCCGAAAGTTGAAGAATGAATTATATATTTCTTTATTTCTTGATTGGTGTTTTACTATTTGAATAAACATGTACATAATACTACTTTTCAATATTTGTTATGTTTTATTTAGACCTTTCTGCTACATTTGAATACTTTTGAATACTGTGATATATTTTTAATACATTTTAATACCGTGTAATATTTGTACTACATTTTACTCCATTTTACTACCTTTTAATACTTTTAATGATTTTTAATATTGTGTAATATATTTTGTACATTTTAATACATAAAATACTTTTATACCTTGAATAAGTGTTGTCTGTCACAGTGTGTAAATAAAATGTATTGATTGTATTTCAGTTCAGTGTCTCATCATTATACAAAGTCAACTAAAAATTCAGGCCTCCAGAATCACACAGAACCACAAACTGCTCCACAAATGACTGATAGTGAGAAGTGGTAATGGGACAGAGAGAAATGTTCACCTATAGAAAAATATAAATCATTATGTGGTGAAGATGTGGCGATGAGGAGTAAAAATAGCTTTGATTCATTGTGTTGCGGGTCAGAGGACGTCAGCTGAGTAGGCTCCTCTTCATATATATCCCAGACCACCTCCATATGTGTTTTCAGTGATCAGATCACAGGATGCGCTCAGGCACATTCAGATCTGTATCGTAGCATCGACCACTTGTGATTGGATCACTCAGGATGGATGTGGATACCTGGTCTGAGCTGTGACTTAGTGATGCTCAAACCTTTACCCTTAATTCCACCCACAGTTATTCTCTGGTGTTCTCTCACTCTTAGTCTCCAACAATTTATTTAATCTCAGCAGGTCCTCACACTGCAGCCATGAGGCAGAAGCAGATCCAAACCGTGTTCCCCTGAGAAGGAGGCCTTTCACACACACACACACACATATACCTGCAAAACAAGAGACTATTGATCTTCCTTTGGACAGTGAACATATTCAGTCAGCACTGCAGCCTTGTGGAAACAGGCATGGTGGTCAGTTCCCCTACAATATAAGGGCTAATGAGGGAGAGTGTGTCAGCCAGCGGTGCTTTAAGCTGCGGTCTCATCCCTCAAAAGTACACACCCAGGCAATTTAGTGCTTACACAAACAATAGGGCTTCAGGTATTGGTGTTCGCTATAGTGTGTGTGTGTGCGGAATGCAGCCAGGTGGACTCCAGTGTGGTCCAGTCAACCACATATGAGCCCTAACGCAGTTCAGTATGTTTGCAAGAAAATAAACTTTATTTGTATAGATCACAAAGTGGTTCACAAAATGGGAGAAAGAGGCGTAATGAAATAAAGTATAGCATAGACACAAACAAATCTATCTATTTGACTCCATCTCCTTCTCAGGAGCACACGGAAGATTAAAAGGATAAGGCTGGAATTATTTGATCTTTCTGTCATTACCAACAAATCCAACGAGAAGCCAAAACTAACGAGTTCAATCAGCTTATACCTCCATGACATACATCTCAATCATAATCGTAAAACAGTTAAAGAGCACGTTAAAAAAAATCTCACATCATTAGATATGTGACAATTTTGTTAATTATGATGAACAAAGAAAATGCAGTTTAGTCTGAAATTATAAAAGTTCAACCCATTCTGCTGTACTGTTCCACCTGTTTTCACAACATGGTCACAAACTCACAGACATCACACACACACACACACACACACACACACACACACACACACACACACACACACACACACACACACACACACACACACGCACACACACACACAAACACTCTGCTTCTAAAATCATCACACACACGTCCAAAATCTCGGACATGAATGTCAGAGCCATCACACGCTCGGCACTCACGACTGCAAGTGACACAGACCACCTCCTGAATCACCACTTAACACCACTAGCATCCGGACGGTCCTTTTAAATCAAAGAAGGATTTTACAAAATGGGAAGTGTCTGTGAAGGAAATTATTTAAAAAAGAAATTATAAACATACATAACACATAAAGATATAAAACATTAAATATTAAAGTGACTAATTGCAAAGAAGACACTTCTGAAAAAGATGGCACAGGGAAGGAATACAAAAAAAAAAACACACAACCCACGATCTACACACACACACACACACACACACACACACACACACACACACACACACACTGTTACAATGTTATTATTTGATACATTTCAAACAAGTTCCTGTTTTATGTTTTTAAATTATATAGATTTTTGTATTGTCCACCGGGGACCAATAAAGTTTGTTTGAATTTGAATTAGAAATTTAAAAAAAAAACAACATCAAAGGAAACCCTTTTGGTGTGAGGTCACATAAGCAGAGCTTTGATGTAAAGGACTCAGTTCACCTTTGACAGTTGGAGAGAGGCACACAAGCAAGAAGACTCTGGATTACAGATCGATTCTCAGCTGCTGGTTATTGAACTGCAAATACTGGACATCATGTCATCGTTGGAAACTCCAGAAGATTCTTCTGCTGCCTCAGGTAAGACTCTGAAAACAGAGAAGCTATGCTAGCAGAAGTAGCTATGCTAGCAGAAGTAGCTATTGTAATGTGCAACCTGTGTGTGTCCTTGGTTAACAGCTTGTGTGTCCTTGGTTAACAGCTTGTGTGTCCTTGGTTAACAGCCTGCAGAAAGACAAAGACATGTGATTCCTGTTGTGCGTTTGTTCATATTGTGTTGACTGAATGAATCTCTCACACTGAAAACACCCACGTCACATATTCTGTCTCCACCATCTCTCTCCACAGTTTCAATGACAGCACCTGACGCTCAGGACAGCCAGACGCTGCACAGCAGCTCTTCCTCCTATTCGGTCCTGGACTTTCTAGGGCTAGGGAGCTTTGGAATGATCTTCTCATCCATGAACCTCAGGACCAAGCAGATCGTGGCTGTGAAAATCCTGAAGGACACCGAGGACGCCGAGGTCATTGAGCAGGAGGTATGAGACTGAAGTCTTTGTTTATATTCCTGTGCTCAGGTGTTGTCTGCTCCATCCGAACATGAAGCTGATCAAACTGTTGATAGTCTTGTCTCATCATGTCTCCTCTTCTCTCTTCAGATTACGATACTGAAAGTCATCAGTGGCCTGGATGCGGATCTCACCAACATGGTCAAGTTCTATGAAGAATTCCAGCACATGGAACAGACCTGTTTGGTGTTTGAGAAGCTGGACATGAGTCTCTATGGCCTGCTACTGCAGCGAGAGTGGGAGCACCATCCTCTACATGAGATCCGCCCAGTTGCCAAGCAGGTATGCAGGCGCGATCAATGCATCATGAAACAAACACTCATCGGTAGAGAGATCCCCAAAACCTAAACCTAACACCCAACAACAGAACATGGAAGAAAAAATAATTCTAAATGTTGTGTATTCTTTGTGCCCCTGCAGCTCTTGGTGGCCTTGGATGCCCTGAAGGGTCTCGGCGTCCTGCACACGGACATAAAACCAGACAACATTATGTTCGTTAACATGAAGGATCAGCCACTCAGGGTGAAGTTAATTGACTTTGGCTGCGCCATGATGGCGTCCCAAGTCGAGCTGGGGATGGAGATCCAGCCGTGTGGGTACATGTGAGTTCATCCTGCACAGCATCTGTTTAGCAACATTATTTTCTCTGCCCTGAAATGTTTCAACAGATTTTTCATCTGTGGCTCATGTCTTTCCTTCTCAGAGCTCCAGAGATCTCTCTGGGTCTTCCGTTCTCCGAGGCCGTCGATGTGTGGGGGGTCGGGTGCATACTGGCGTTCCTGTACCTGGCTCAAAACCTGTTCTCCGTTAATTGCCGATATCAAATGGTATTTATCATCCAACCAAATGGATTTTTATTTATTTTTCATATTCATAGAGAATGTAAGTGGATGTGATTCTCATGATGTGTATTCTGTCTGCAGATGAAGAACATGGTGACAGTGCTGGGCCAGCCGCAGGACCACCTGCTCCGTGCTGGAATGTACAGTGAGGAGTTCTTCATCGAAGAGTATGGTGAAGACAGTCCATCATGGAGACTGATGGTAGTGTAAACATGTTCTTCTATGTTTGAGAATTTTAATGGAGCATTTTTAAATCATACTGCCCTGATCTCATCTTTATTTATTTTTGTTCCTTCAGACTGCAGAAGAATTCACGGCTGTTAATTACATGGAAACAGAGGAAGAGGAGAGCTTCATCGAGCTGCCGAACTCCCTCAACGGCCTGATTCATGTGAGTACTCCCTCATGTGTTGTACGAGTAAAGACTGGATCTGTACCAGTTATTTATCTGTCAATCGGGAGCTGGATCATCTGACCTGAAACCTGTTTTCAAATCCAGATCCATCCAAAGTTGGGGGCGGCTGAGATGGAAGACCGCATGGCCTTTGTGTCTCTGTTGGAGGGGCTGCTGCATCTTGACGGGGATGAGAGGATCTCTCCTCGTCAAGCTCTGGAGCTGCCCTTCATTTCCATGAGCCACCTGAGGGAGGACGTCCACAGCAGAGACTAGTAAGTGACCACATGTCTTTCACACTGGAACTAAACAACACATCAGGTTGGATGGACTGATGGTTTTCATTAATTGACAGTGACTGATTTACTAATTGATTGTCTTTCCTCATCCAGTCTGACCACCTCCCAAGACGCAATGAGGGTCTGCCCAACGGAGGACAGCGTCCACTTTTCAACTACAAACAGCAGCTACTCTGGCTCCATGGACGAAGTCTCCTGGGATTCTGTGGAGGCTCTAGACTCCACAAGTGTCACCAGTGAACAGTTCTGCTGTACTGACCTGAGAATAGTGTCCACAGACACCTCAGTCTGGTCGTCCATTGGAGATGATGACACCAGGGAGGAAGTCTCTGGATGTTCTGACGTGTCTATGGAATCCGGAGATACCTCGGTCTGGTCGTCCATCGGAGATGATGACACCAGGGAGGAAGTCTCCGGATGTTCTGACCTGTCTATGGACTCCAGAGACACCTCAGTCTGTTCATCCATCGGAGATGATGACACCAGGGAGGAAGTCTCCGGATGTTCTGACCTGTCTATGGACTCCGGAGATACCTCGGTCTGGTCGTCCATCGGAGATGATGACACCAGGGAGGAAGTCTCCTGGAGTTCTGACGAGGCTGCAGACGTCACCGCTGCAGCCACAGCCTCCTCGGGCGGCAAGAGGAAGCTGTGGAGAAGAATTCGAAAATTCTTCTCAAGCCTCACATGCTGCTGCCGTCCGAAAGTTGAAGACTGAATTATATATTTCTTTATTTCTTGATTGGTGTTTTACTATTTGAATAAACATGTACATAATACTACTTTTCAATATTTTGTATGTTTTATTTAGACTTTTTTGCTACATTTGAATACTTTTGAATACTGTGATATATTTTTAATACATTTTAATACCGTGTGATATTTTTAATACATTTTAATACCCTGTAATATTTGTACTACATTTTACTCCATTTTACTACCTTTTAATACTTTTAATGATTTTTAATATTGTGTAATATATTTTGTACATTTTAATACATAAAATACTTTTATACCTTGAATAAGTGTTGTCTGTCACACTGTGTAAATAAAATGTATTGATTGTATTTCAGTTCAGTGTCTCATCATTATACAAAGTCAACTAAAGATTCAGGCCTCCAGAATCACACAGAACCACAAACTGCTCCACAAATGACTGATAGTGAGAAGTGGTAATGGGAGAGAGAGAAATGTTCACCTATAGAAAAATATAAATCATTATGTGGTGAAGATGTGGCGATGAGGAGTAAAAATAGCTTTGATTCATTGTGTTGCGGGTCAGAGGACGTCAGCTGAGTAGGCTCCTCTTCATATATATCCCAGACCACCTCCATATGTGTTTTCAGTGATCAGATCTCAGGATGCGTTCAGGCACATTCAGATCTGTATCGTAGCATCGACCACTTGTGATTGGATCACTCAGGATGGATGTGGATACCTGGTCTGAGCTGTGACTTAGTGATGCTCAAACCTTTACCCTTCATTCCACCCACAGTTATTCTCTGGTGTTCTCTCACTCTTAGTCTCCAACAACTTATTGAATCTCAGCAGGTCCTCACACTGCAGCCATGAGGCAGAAGCAGATCCAAACCGTGTTCCCCTGAGAAGGAGGCCTTTCACACACACACACACACACTCACACACAAACAATAGGGCTTCAGGTATTGGTGTTCGCTATAGTGTGTGTGTGTGCAGAATGCAGCCAGGTGGACTCCAGTGTGGTCCAGTCAACCACATATGAGCCCTAACGCAGTTCAGTAAGTTTGCAAGAAAATAAACTTTATTTGTATAGATCACAAAGTGCTTCACAAAATGGGAGAAAGAGGCGTAATGAAATAAAGTTAAAACATCAACCACAACACAGATTATGGAAATTTCACATTTTACAATTTGAAGACAAACGCTTAAATTAACTCAACACACTAAACATTTCTTCTGCTGTGCATGTGTGTGTGTGGGTTCTTTCAATAGCATGTGTGTGTAGAAATGAGCACACGCCTTCATAAGTGTGTGTGTGTGTGTGTGTGTGTGTGTGTGTGTGTGTGTGTGTGTGTGTGTGTGTGTGTGTGTGTGTGTGTGTGTGTGTGTGTGTGTGTGTGTGTGTGTGTGTGTGTGTGTGTGTGTGTGTGTGTGTGTGTGTGTGTGTGTGTGTTTCATAAATGTGTCTGTGGGATTTAACTGTGCGGGTTTAAGTTAAGAATTACAGCCTTACTGGGCCTTCATAGTTTAATGCTGACGTGCACTAATGTGCGAGCAGATGTATTCCAGTGACCGAACGTGACTCCGCTCCTCGCACATCCACTGAAGGTGCTGCTGTTCGCAGGTTTAATTGGATATATGCAAATCCACAGAAACTTTAAGGGAAGAGTAAAGGGATTAAAGAGCATTAGGTGCCAAAAGTGGGGAAACGGGAGGAAACACACACACACACACACACACACACACACACACACACACACACACACACACACACACACACACACACACACACACACACAAGCATAGACACAAACAAATCTATCTATTTGACTCCATCTCCTTCTCAGGAGCACACGGAAGATTAAAAGGATAAGGCTGGAATTATTTGATCTTTCTGTCATTACCAACAAATCCAACGAGAAGCCAAAACTAACGAGTTCAATCAGCTTATACCTCCATGATATACATCTCAATCATAATCGTAAAACAGTTAAAAAGCACGTAAAAAAAAATCTCACACTGTTAGATATGTGACAATTTTGTTAATTATGATGAACAAAGAAAATGCAGTTTAGTCTGAAATGATAAAAGTTCAACCCATTCTGCTGTACTGTTCCACCTGTTTTCACAACATGGTCACAAACTCACAGACATCACACACACACACACACACACACACACACACTGTTACAATGTTATTATTTGATACATTTCAAACAAGTTGCTGTTTTATGTTTTTAAATTATATAGATTTTTGTATTGTCCACCGGGGACCAATAAAGTTTGTTTGAATTTGAATTTTACAAAAGCAACATCAAAGGAAACCCTTTTGTTGTGAGGTCACATAAGCAGAGCTTTGATGTAAAGGACTCAGTTCACCTTTGACAGTTGGAGAGAGACACACAAGCAAGAAGACTCTGGATTACAGATTGATTCTCAGCTGCTGGTTATTGAACTGCAAATACTGGACATCATGTCATCGTTGGAAACTCCAGAAGATTCTTCTGCTGCCTCAGGTAAGACTCTGAAAACAGAGTAGCTATGCTAGCAGAAGAAGCTATGCTAGCAGAAGTAGCTATTGTAATGTGCAACCTGTGTGTGTCCTTGGTTAACAGCTTGTGTGCGCTGTTTCCTGTGTGTGCGTGTGAAGAGGAAGATATCAGAGGATAGCTACTTCTGCTAGCATGGCTACTTCTGCTAGCATAGCTACTTCTGCTAGCATAGCTTCTTCTGGTAGCAGACTTTTAGTCTAAAAACATGGTCACAGACACTGTGACGTCACCACAGGAGCAGTATGGAGGCATGTTGTGTTTTTTGTGTTGTTTGTTTACGTTTGAAAAATCGATCACCAGTCAGTTCCACTGTTTTTGATTTGGCTGCAACAATGTTTACCCCTGAAGCTCCTAAAGTGTTTAGTGGACTCAGACACTTCACCCACATCTCCATCTGCACAGTAGTGAGGAGATGATGAGTACATTTTCATTTTTGGCTGAACCATCTCTCTCCACAGTTTCAATGACAGCACCTGACGCTCAGGACAGCCAGACGCTGCACAGCAGCTCTTCCTCCTATTTGGTCCTGGACTTTCTAGGGCTAGGGAGCTTTGGAATGATCTTCTCATCCATGAACCTCAGGACCAAGCAGATCGTGGCTGTGAAAATCCTGAAGGACACCGAGGACGCCGAGGTCATTGAGCAGGAGGTATGAGACTGAAGTCTTTGTTTATATTCCTGTGCTCAGGTGTTGTCTGCTCCATCCGAACATGAAGCTGATCAAACTGTTGATAGTCTTGTCTCATCACGTCTCCTCTTCTCTCTTCAGATTACCATGCTGAAAGTCATCAGTGGCCTGGATGCGGATCTCACCAACATGGTCAAGTTCTATGAAGAATTCCAGCACATGGAACAGACCTGTTTGGTGTTTGAGAAGCTGGACATGAGTCTCTATGGCCTGCTACTGCAGCGAGAGTGGGAGCACCATCCTCTACATGAGATCCGCCCAGTTGCCAAGCAGGTATGCAGGCGCGATCAATGCATCATGAAACAAACACTCATCGGTAGAGAGATCCCCAAAACCTAAACCTAACACCCAACAACAGAACATGGAAGAAAAAATAATTCTAAATGTTGTGTATTCTTTGTGCCCCTGCAGCTCTTGGTGGCCTTGGATGCCCTGAAGGGTCTTGGCGTCCTTCACACGGACATAAAACCAGACAACATTATGTTCGTTAACATAAAGGATCAGCCACTCAGGGTGAAGTTAATTGACTTTGGCTGCGCCATGATGGCGTCCCAAGTCGAGCTGGGGATGGAGATCCAGCCGTGTGGGTACAAGTGAGTTCATCCTGCACAGCATCTGTTTAGCAACATTATTTTCTCTGCCCTGAAATGTTTCAACAGATTTTTCATGTGCTGCTCATGTCTTTCCTTCTCAGAGCTCCAGAGATCTCTCTGGGTCTTCCATTCTCCGAGGCCGTCGATGTGTGGGGGGTCGGGTGCATACTGGCGTTCCTCTACCTGGCTCAAAACCTGTTCTCCGTTAATTGCCGATATCAAATGGTATTTATCATCCAACCAAATGGATTTTTATTTATTTTTCATATTCATACAGAATGTAAGTGGATGTGATTCTCATGATGTGTATTCTGTCTGCAGATGAAGAACATGGTGACAGTGCTGGGCCAGCCGCAGGACCACCTGCTCCGTGCTGGAATGTACAGTGAGGAGTTCTTCATCGAAGAGTATGGTGAAGACAGTCCATCATGGAGACTGATGGTAGAGTAAACATGTTCTTCTATGTTTGAGAATTTTAATGGAGCATTTTTAAATCATACTGCCCTGTTCTCATCTTTATTTATTTTTGTTCCTTCAGACTGCAGAAGAATTCACGGCTGTTAATTACATGGAAACAGAGGAAGAGGAGGACTTCATCGAGCTGCCGAACTCCCTCAACGGCCTGATTCATGTGAGTACTCCCTCATGTGTTGTACGAGTAAAGACTGGATCTGTACCAGTTATTTATCTGTCAATCGGGAGCTGGATCATCTGACCTGAAACCTGTTTTCAAATCCAGATCCATCCAAAGTTGGGGGCGGCTGAGATGGAAGACCGCATGGCCTTTGTGTCTCTGTTGGAGGGGCTGCTGCATCTTGACGGGGATGAGAGGATCTCTCCTCGTCAAGCTCTGGAGCTGCCCTTCATTTCCATGAGCCACCTGAGGGAGGACGTCCACAGCAGAGACTAGTAAGTGACCACATGTCCTTTCACACTGGAACTAAACAACACATCAGGTTGGATGGACTGATGGTTTTTATTAATTGACAGTGACTGATTTACTAATTGATTGTCTTTCCTCATCCAGTCTGACCACCTCCCAAGACGCAATGAGGGTCTGCCCAACGGAGGACAGCGTCCACTTTTCAACCACAAACAGCAGCTACTCTGGCTCCATGGACGAAGTCTCCTGGGATTCTGTGGAGGCTCTAGACTCCACAAGTGTCACCAGTGAACAGTTCTGCTGTACTGACCTGAGAATAGTGTCCACAGACACCTCAGTCTGGTCGTCCATCGGAGATGATGACACCAGGGAGGAAGTCTCTGGATGTTCTGACTTGTCTATGGACTCCAGAGACACCTCAGTCTGTTCATCCATCGGAGATGATGACACCAGGGAGGAAGTCTCCGGATGTTCTGACCTGTCTATGGACTCCAGAGACACCTCAGTCTGTTCATCCATCGGAGATGATGACACCAGGGAGGAAGTCTCCTGGAGTTCTGACCTGTCTATGGACTCCGGAGACACCTCAGTCTGTTCATCCATCGGAGATGATGACACCAGGGAGGAAGTCTCGTGGAGTTCTGACGAGGCTGCAGACGTCACCGCTGCAGCCACAACCTCCTCGGGCGGCAAGAGGAAGCTGTGGAGAAGAATTAGAAAATTCTTCTCAAGCCTCACAAGCTGCTGCCGTCCGAAAGTTGAAGAATGAATTATATATTTCTTTATTTCTTGATTGGTGTTTTACTATTTGAATAAACATGTACATAATACTACTTTTCAATATTTGTTATGTTTTATTTAGACCTTTCTGCTACATTTGAATACTTTTGAATACTGTGATATATTTTTAATACATTTTAATACCGTGTAATATTTGTACTACATTTTACTCCATTTTACTACCTTTTAATACTTTTAATGATTTTTAATATTGTGTAATATATTTTGTACATTTTAATACATAAAATACTTTTATACCTTGAATAAGTGTTGTCTGTCACACTGTGTAAATAAAATGTATTGATTGTATTTCAGTTCAGTGTCTCATCATTATACAAAGTCAACTAAAAATTCAGGCCTCCAGAATCACACAGAACCACAAACTGCTCCACAAATGACTGATAGTGAGAAGTGGTAATGGGAGAGAGAGAAATGTTCACCTATAGAAAAATATAAATCATTATGTGGTGAAGATGTGGCGATGAGGAGTAAAAATAGCTTTGATTCATTGTGTTGCGGGTCAGAGGACGTCAGCTGAGTAGGCTCCTCTTCATATATATCCCAGACCACCTCCATATGTGTTTTCAGTGATCAGATCTCAGGATGCGCTCAGGCACATTCAGATCTGTATCGTAGCATCAACCACTTGTGATTGGATCACTCAGGATGGATGTGGATACCTGGTCTGAGCTGTGACTTAGTGATGCTCAAACCTTTACCCTTCATTCCACCCACAGTTATTCTCTGGTGTTCTCTCACTCTTAGTCTCCAACAACTTATTGAATCTCAGCAGGTCCTCACACTGCAGCCATGAGGCAGAAGCAGATCCAAACCGTGTTCCCCTGAGAAGGAGGCCTTTCACACACACACACACACACACACACACACACACACACACACACACACACACACACACACACACACACACACACACACACACACACACACACACACACACACACACACACACAAACAATAGGGCTTCAGGTATTGGTGTTCGCTATAGTGTGTGTGTGTGCGGAATGCAGCCAGGTGGACTCCAGTGTGGTCCAGTCAACCACATATGAGCCCTAACGCAGTTCAGTATGTTTGCAAGAAAATAAACTTTATTTGTATAGATCACAAAGTGCTTCACAAAATGGGAGAAAGAGGCGTAATGAAATAAAGTTAAAACATCAACCACAACACAGATTATGGAAATTTCACA
This sequence comes from Hippoglossus hippoglossus, assembly GCF_009819705.1. Taxonomy (NCBI): domain Eukaryota; kingdom Metazoa; phylum Chordata; class Actinopteri; order Pleuronectiformes; family Pleuronectidae; genus Hippoglossus; species Hippoglossus hippoglossus. Next base: position 17,915,703 of record NC_047158.1, read on the forward strand.
TTTTACAATTTGAAGACAAACGCTTAAATTAACTCAACACACTAAACATTTCTTCTGCTGTGTATGTGTGTGTGTGGGTTCTTTCAATAGCATGTGTGTGTAGAAATGAGCACACGCCTTCATAAGTGTGTGTGTGTGTGTGTGTGTGTGTGTGTGTGTGTGTGTGTGTGTGTGTGTGTGTGTGTGTGTGTGTGTGTGTGTGTGTGTGTGTGTGTGTGTGTGTGTGTGTGTGTGTGTGTGTGTGGTGTGTGTGTGTGTGTGTGTGTGTGTGTGTGTGTGTGTTTCATAAATGTGTCTGTGGGATTTAACTGTGCGGGTTTAAGTTAAGAATTACAGCCTTACTGGGCCTTCATAGTTTAATGCTGACGTGCACTAATGTGCGAGCAGATGTATTCCAGTGACCGAACGTGACTCCGCTCCTCGCACATCCACTGAAGGTGCTGCTGTTCGCAGGTTTAATTGGATATATGCAAATCCACAGAAACTTTAAGGGAAGAGTAAAGAGATTAAAGAGCATTAGGTGCCAAAAGTGGGGAAACGGGAGGAAACACACACACACACACACACACACACACACACACACACACACACACACACACAAGCATAGACACAAACAAATCGATCTATTTGACTCCATCTCCTTCTCAGGAGCACACGGAAGATTAAAAGGATAAGGCTGGAATTATTTGATCTTTCTGTCATTACCAACAAATCCAACGAGAAGCCAAAAGTAACGAGTTCAATCAGCTTATACCTCCATGATATACATCTCAATCATAATCGTAAAACAGTTAAAGAGCACGTTAAAAAAAATCTCACACTGTTAGATATGTGACAATTTTGTTAATTATGATGAACAAAGAAAATGCAGTTTAGTCTGAAATGATAAAAGTTCAACCCATTCTGCTGTACTGTTCCACCTGTTTTCACAACATGGTCACAAACTCACAGACATCACACACACACACACACACACACACACACACACACACACACACACACACACACACACACACACACACACACACACTCTGCTTCTAAAATCATCACACACACGTCCAAAATCTCGGACATGAACGTCAGAGCCATCACACGCTCGGCACTCACGACTGCCAGACCACCTCCTGAATCACCACTTAACACCACTAGCATCCGGACGGAGGTACAGAACGTCTAAATGGAGAAGGGCCCGTTTCCGCAGGAGCTTTGTCCCTTCTGCCATTACAGCACTTAACAAACTGCCAACTGTGAATGTTACTTGTACAAGAGGATTTACGGTCCATGTTTTATATTTCATGTGTTGTACTCTCCTACCTCGTCTGTGTCGACATGTGAAAACAAATTTCCCCTTGGGCACAATAAAGTCTAAATCTCTGTTCTCATTAAAATGTCGCCAAATGCAACTTCTTGCATCTAAATGTGTTTCTAATCGGTTTTGGATGACACTGAATTTGGCAGAGAGGCATACGTTAGATCAGAGGTTGGCTCCACACTCAGTATTTGTAAGTAAAATAAATTCCACGTTATTAAATATTCAACAAAAGGACAAAACCTGAAAACACAATAGCTCTGTTTTAATGACCTGCTAAGATCACAGATAGAATAAATTAAAAAAAAGAGATGAAGACAAAAGCTGCCGAAGACATTTCCTGCGGGCACACTTTCCCTTTCTGTCACGGCTGGCCACAGGCACCATGGCAACTCACCAGTTTTGGGGAAACGGGGAGAAGCCTCGCTCCACAGCCGCCACCGCATTCCCTCCTAAAGGAAGAACGTAAGTATCCAACAGGGAGGGGAATTGGCTGTGGAAGATTTCCAGGCACATATTAGGCGTCTGAGGCTGGTGCAGGGCTCGCAGCGTGAGGAGAATGACATGGGCAGAGAGGAGGGATGTACGTGTGTGTGTGTGTGTGTGTGTGTGTGTGTGTGTGTGTGTGTGTGTGTGTGTGTGTGTGTGTAGACGGCCTGGCACAGGGAGCGGGGTCTGGCATGCTAATCCATTACATAGGACAGCAGGATAGTGGTAGGAGACAAAAAACTCACATGTTGTGTAACTGCCATGATCACATAAAGCTGATGTTCCACTTTGATGTGCACGCCCCCTATCTCATTTTAAAACAGAGCACATGGGGAAACGCCGTCTCCCTTTGTGTCGTCCAGCTTTGTACACGTGTGAAAAGTAACTCATTATTCTCTGGTTTCATTAAAAGAAATGGAAAGATAACTGCGTTTATGGGGGGGAAAAAACATCAATAACACAACCATCTGGGGAAAAATCTGATTTTACAGTTTGCTTTTGCACTCGTTCGTTTGTGAGTTTTCTCCGTTTTTCTCTTCCTTCTCTTTCTGGAGGCACTTTCTGAGGCGCCAACATCACAAGAGGACCTTATTTTCTTAAGCTGTGGTAAATCGTGTCCTTATGCTGCAGCAAAAACAATGTGTGTGTGTGTGTGTGTGTGTGTGTGTGTGTGTGTGTGTGTGTGTGTGTGTGTGTGTGTGTGTGTGTGTGTGTGTGTGTGTGTGTGTGTGTGTAGGGACATACAATCTGAGTGAGGCCTGATTCAAATCTTTCTGGTGTGGCAGCGTATTGCTGTGTGAAGCGTGAAGTGGAGCGTATAATCAAATTGTGTAAATGAGCCATATTCCGCAGTGTTTTCTGGTCTCTCCGACGTTTCCAATAAAAAGGTTATTGCTGCCACAACAGATAAAGAAAAATGGATAATATCATGTAATAAAGTGGAGAGTGTGTAAGTCATGTTACAACAAGATATTTTTATGTTATTTTAACCTACAGAATTTATCGGGCCACAACAAAAGGTTGTAGAGAGATTCTGCTGTTGTTGAGCTCAGTGGAGGATATTTTTTTAAGGTATTCACACTCTGAAAATGAACCTCAACCTGACGCTGGCAGTATAATGAAGCTCTTTGTTGGTGCATCGGGGTAAAAAAACTGCTTTGATATCAACTTTCTTTTCTAAACTGCATAATGCCTGCATGCGCTCACCTGTCATCAGGCTCGGTTTGTGAATCTCAGACACATTTGACCCCCAATCACACATTTCTTAAATTGTTTCTTTAAGTTACCGATCACACGATGATTCAACGCTCGTTCTGTATGTGTGCGACAGAGAAACACAGAGAAATTGCCTGGTGGCTGTGTTAATGTGCTCTGTCAAGTGCACCACTGAAGACAGTTCACACAGAGGCAGCGCTCGGATGCTGGAGAAACGTGGAACTACATCAGTGTGGGACCGAAACACAGGGAGACGGAGTTTGAGCTTGAGTTGGTAATGGTGGTGACTCAAAAATATCGGGTCTCTTCAGATTATTTGTGGCTGACAACACGACTAAGTGTGTGCACACAATGCTTCTCCGCTCTGCTGACAGAACTCCCTGTACCTGACAGCCCCCCCCCTGACTCCCCTCTTATATCTCCCCCGCCTCCGTTTCCTCGCTCCTCAGGTGTTGAGGTGTCATGCTCCGTCGCTGGCTAATTACCCATGTCGCACCGGGAGGAGATGAGGGGAGATCCCAAAGCGGAAGTAACAGCTGTCTTCGCCGCATTGCAAAGTGCCGATGAAGGGGGGGGGGGGAGCGCGACAAGTGCCAGTGTTACTGACAGAAATGATGTCTAAGCCTCCCGAGACTCCACCTCGATTACAGTAAATCCAGGAGAGATGAGAGACAGAGACTTCACCACTTCTCTTGTTCTTTTATTACCAACACTCGGCTTCTGAGTGGAATCCGTCTTTTACTTTTCACTTCACGACCCGGCTTCCTGTCAAACAGGTTCACGTCTCTCGAACCCCGAATCTCACTGCAGGCAACAGAAGGTTTGGAGAAGTCGTGAATGAATAATGCCTGTAGTCTCAGATTGTACACGATGAGTGAATAATGCAGACTGTGGAAATCAATCATTTCTCACTTTGAATCGGTCTCATCTGTCGTTCTTGAATTATTACCATCGAATAAAATGTGTGTTAGGAAATACAATTTTCAAAATGCGTCCAATGATTAAATATGGATTCGTTTTGAATGTTTCCAGCAATCATGGCACCACCGGGGCACTTTTGAATTTTACAGCTTAGAATTAGATGATGATTACCCACATTTCTTGCACCACCAGAGGTGATGTGCCGCAAGACTACAACCAGCCCTGCTCCCAGTAGATCACACACACCTGTTGTATCTGTATCAGGGTTTACAGTGGGTCATTGTGTCATAATCATTTTCCTGAGTAATATCTCATGTACTGATAAAATGTAGATGATTTACATGGACAGTTGGGCCATCCGTTGCACACAGGGCTATATGTAAATTCCCCTGCCCCTGTAGAACACTTGAAACATCCTCTTAGTTTAACTTACTACATATGAGAGGTTTACAGCGTGGTGTTTGTATCCACTTGTTTTCATGTGTACTTTGTAGTTGTACATAAGAAAATTGAGGTGGATGGAAACCAACACTTCATATATTTGTGTTATATTGTTTGCATGAAAAGTTTTAGACGAATAAAGTCCAGTTGGTTGATGGAGATTGATGTAAAAAAAAAAAATGGAATAACTGCAAATGTACCATTATTACAATGAAATAACTACAATACGTCCGTGTTGCTATAATTGGTGCATCCCTTGGTGCATATCTTGCAGCAGTGTGTGGAGAGAGAAAAGACTAATGTTTTTGTCCAGAGAGGAGAAGCTGCAGGGAAAGTGAGCTGGGATCTCACTGTGAGGAAGCAATGTGCGAGAGCAGCTGATTTGTCTAAGCAGGACAGCGAAGGGGAGACGCCAGCCAGTGTTTACTCAGTGAAGCCACCAGAGAGTCGTAGCGCTGCCAATTAGAGCCAATTATGTGATGCAAACTAACAGTCTAGCTGCTTTCACACATGCACTGAACTCTTCTGTATTTTTCTCCAGAGGAGTTGCATGTGTGAACGCGACTTTCCGAGTGTGACACTCCCGCATTCTCTGCAGACTTTACCGCCTGACCTTCTAGTTTAATGCCCTTGGAAATCCAGGGAGATCCAAGAGCGAGTGGGGCGAACGATGATGCTACTAACGCGTGAGAGAGACGCACTGTTCATGGCACCACCAGGACACTTTGACTGAGCAGCGTTTTAAATTTTACAGCTAAGAATTAGATGATGATTACCCACAGCAGTGCTCGCAGCTATGTGAGGACACGTAGTGCTTCTAGCTCAATGATAAATCCGACCTTACAAATAAAGTCAGGCCAGATGGCAGAGCTGCTCCCAGGAGATAACACGTACCTGATGTATCTTTATCAGGGTTTACAGTGGGTAACTGTGTCATAATCATTTTCCTAAATGTGATATGTCAAGGTGAGTAATAACTCATGTTTGACAAAGATGTGTAGAGAGTTTGTGGTGATTTGAGCCGACACCGGTGTCTGTGTGTTGTAAAGAAAATCATGTGATCTCCGCAGCGGAGTTAATACGTCACTTCCTGCGTCCGCCTGCTGCACCCGGCTGCTCCACATCTCGCCTGAATGAAGCGGAGGATTTTGCTGCTGTTGTGAACGCGTCTGTGCAAACTCTGGGTAAACTGCGTAGCCAATTCTCCGGATTTTACCCGTAGGTCATGTCTGAAAACAGCTTATGATTCCAGCTGTAACCGAGCTCCCAGTGCGGCTAATTTTCGTGGGGGAAGCATTAAACACATCAGCAATCCTGTCCACACAAGAACCACAGCGGCTTCTCTCACAAAGCCTGGGTGGGCAAGTGAAGAGCAGAAAATGTAAATAGATCCAAGCCTGAGGGAATCTGTGGGAGCACAACCCATAACGATCTGTCAATTTAATGGCACGTGGGAGAGGAAGAGTAAGGGATGTAGAGAAGTGTTCCCTCTCCTTAAGAATAGAGGGAAATATCAGCCTTAACAGACACTCTTAGATAAATCCCTGCTGTCTATAAACTCAAACACAGACACACACACACACACACACACACACACACACACACACACACACACACACACACACACACACACACACACACACACACACACTATAGACATTAATCTACTGGAAAGTGCAACCCCTAACCTTGGCTGATGTTTCTCTGCGAGTCAGAAACTTCTACAGTTTTCTAACATGCTCCCCAGGTAGCCAGACCACATTGATTCAATACTCCATGACACCAATTAGTGGGGTAAATAACAGCAGGGCCCGCGGAAGAATTCCTCCCGCGCCATCCTTCCCACCTCACTGGTGTCCACAGCTTGTTCTTATCAAAGCAGCTTTTCTCCACAGCTTGGAAATCTCAGATCAAAGTGCAGCTCTAACTCATCAATGCCCCTTACCTCTTTCCCTACAGCAATGGATACAGTGCTCAATAACAAGCACACATTATTATCTGCTGCAGCTCCACAGAAACCCAGCGGCAGAAAGGAATCAAATCGAGTCTTGTACACGTGAGGCCTGAGCAGGAAGATCACGGCACGAGAAAACGTCCACGCTGAGACAGCACCAACCTGCGGTGACAGTGAACAGTCTTATATTTTTAGATGGAACCATTTCCTATGTCTGACTGAAAGACACGTTGTGCATGTGTGTGTGTGCGTGTGTGTGTGTGTGTGTGTGTGTGTGTGTGTGTGTGTGTGTGTGTGTGTGTGTGTGTGTGTGTGTGTGTGTGTGTGTGTGTGTGTGTGCTGGTATATGGACTTAGATTTGTGATGAGGAGCAACAAGCACCTTATCTCAAACAGAAGGACGTGCACAGGCTGTAGAGATGCTGTCGAGCCCTCAGGTTGATACAGCACTCGGCAGGAGAGAGAGAGAGAGAGAGATGGCTTAACTGTGTGGGGCGAAAGGTGATGGGAAACAGCGTGTGGGGCAAAAGCGCTGCGATTTGCAGAGCGTCCAGAAAAAACATTTTCATTCAAAGAGAAAGATGATTCCTGCACGTATGCCCCAACATAGGCCGACCATTACCTCACGGAGCTGTGTCTTGTGCCACCAGCTTCAGAGTAATGTGAGAAAACAACAGAATCGGAGAGGAATAGGTCAAACTTACCCGTGAAGTTCCTTGAGAGAAACCGAGATCTTGAGGTCGTGCCCCAGCACGTGCAGGACTGTGAGGATGTCGGCCCATTGCACCATCTCGCCCAACGGACCCCCCTTCAGCACTTTGGGACTGAAGACGTCCCCGGACTCCTCCGTCAGGAAGCCCACATGGACGAGAATCTGAATTCAAGGGGAATAAAACAGAAGTCAAGGCAAGAGAAGAGTGGAGCACGACGCAACAACATGTTGTGTGAGTACGTTTTGTAGAGAACAAGACGTCGTCTTCATCAATCTGAGGTTTTTCTCTTCGATCTCCAGCCTGTGTGGTGAATCATTGAGATCTCGTGAGAGCAATTTTCTCAATATGCTTAGATTCCAATATTTGTCATGTATCAGTGATGTCAGATATTTAAAAATAATTAGAAACACAATCATCTGTGCATGGAGTTGAAAAGTGACCTGTTGAGGGCTAATTGATATGCAGAACGACAGGCGAGCGCTTTAATTGCTGATGGGGGAAGATAGAAGTTCTCAGCTATTAACCACATAATAAAATTACATTTTTCAACAGATGGAGGCATTTTTAGTTACTTTAGTCTTAAAAACTTTTATAGACCACAGATGTATTTATCTATTTGTGACAGTGATTGATAACTGACTAACAACAGGAACCCTACACCTGTGTAGGAGACCGATTTGCTTTAACTTACCATCTAACAAACCTTGTTTTCAGATTTCTTCGATACTGCCTTCCTAAATCAATTTATGAAAATCCTTGAGGAGACCAACAGCCCCCTCCAGGCTACAGCCTACTTTAAAACTGTTAATGGGGTTTCACGAGGTGTCAAGTCATTTTCAAATGGATGCTTTTTTAGACTTACAGTTAGAAATGTCTCAAAGGCAGTTTTTTAGTTTTCAAACTGATACCAAATGTCAAAAAACAAGATGATGGAATGTGGAGGCTTAATTCAATGTTTTGTATTTGGACATCACTTCTTTTGATGCACACAAACTAATTGACAGGGTCAAAGAACTAATTAAACATAATGATAATCATCATAAAGTAATTTTATCTAAACAGGAAGTTAGAGAGGAAGGAGAATTTAGCAGGAAACATCTGTGGCTCTTGTCTGTGACAGATCACTGATGCTTGAGGGAAAGATTTAATTTTCTGAAGCTGAAGACGGATTGGCTAAGAGTGAAGTGCACTGAGAGGAGACAGACAGGAGCAGAAAGAAAAGGTTGGCCAGAGATGTTCCATAAAACATCTGTCTTCTCTACAAATCCGTCTCTTTCTTTTGTTTCTCAACAGGACTCTGAGTGGCAGTGATGGAGGCCGAGGCCGCGGGGTCTGGTTAATGGACCAAAACCATTACTGTCAAACGCACAGTTACAATAAACACTGCCTGCTCCACCGAGGGGAGGTAGCAGGCTTCTGGGAAGAACGTAATGTTATTAACACATTTATCCAAGTGAAAACTGGCCGATGAAAGAAACTGATTTGAATAAAAAATTTGAATATGTCACATAAAGTGAACTTGTTTGCAAAATGCAAAATTAGAACAAATTGATTTCTTTGATCTCTCATGTTTCATTTTTGCAGGGTCAGAGACGAGTGACGCATCAACACAAACCTGTGAAATGTGCCAGATTGGCTTATTTCTTGTTTTTATATATATATATATCCATGTCCATATTTCTTTCTGTGCAGTCCTGGTCTTCAACACGTGTTTAATACACTCAGCACTATGTTGCTTATGTTTCTTATTATGTGTCTGGAAAGCAGCTTCTGTTAGATGAATCACACATCTCATCAAGTTATAGGATTTTAAATCCGAAGATAATCAGATATATTGTTACATTATGTTTTTCAGATCATCCGATTCTTGTGAGCACGATCGCCTGGATTTGGTACAAATGCTCAGATGAACAGGTTGGATTTTGTTGTTTGAAGCTCAAGTTCACACAAAAACATGTTTTTGCTCTTGTGATTTAATTAAGTCTGACACAAAGGTCACTGTGACTTCACAAAACCCTTTTTGCCTCGACACCTTGAGAGAATCAAGGTTCAAGTTTGGCACAAATGTTCACATCATGGAACATGGACCAAACAAAGAGTCAAAGACACATTCAATATTTTCCTTAGAGAGTTTCTGCCATGTAAGGTATCTCTTATCACAACGATGTTTGTCCAAGTGCTTATTTTTCCAGTAGGTTTGGTTATAATTTGTTATTTCCAGTGCTACCAACGGGGTAAAACGTCACGATTAACAGTTTAGACTGAGTCACGATGGCAGCGTTTGTATCTGGGATCTTTTGGCTTCATTTCTGGATAGTGGGAGGAAGTGGAGACATCTTTATATAAATGTGTTCAGGACCGATGATCATGACTTTTGTCTGCGTATGGCAAATAGAAAACCAGAATTATAATGTCTCCCCTCCATACATACATGGATCTCAAATACTTACTAACTAAATCCTACACTCACTTAACCACACATGCATTCGACAGTCGGACAGCCGGCCCTCTAGGAACGAACATCTAAGATTAGTTCCACTTCTGGCTCAACTGCACGTTCCCCTTTGAATTACACGACAGCTACACTTACACTTGACCTGGATATTTTCAGTGTTTCTGTAACGCTCCATGAAATGTGATCCAGGCGATAAAAGTGATTCTGCAGTCACCTATTTTCTACCATATTCAAATGTCTGTGGATTTGAAAGTGAATTTAATAACTGGCCGACACTGACTGAGTTATTACCTCTGTGGTGTGGGCCCAAGCTTAAAGCAAAGAGGCCTGCTGGCATCTCACAGGCAGCCACAGATGACGGTTCCAACAATTCACTGTTTCATTAACACATGAAAACAGCCACGAAAATAACTCTGCAATCCAAGGATGAAAAGAGAAGCAGCTTGGAACACTGAGCTGGCGCAGTGATGTGGGTGTTCTGCTCAGTTACGTTTTATAACATGAAAGAAAATGGTGCTTTGGTGTGCATTTTCTGAATATACAGTCCAAATATCAAGGATAAAAACATGATTTTGTTGTTTTGTGTTAAAGTTAAAGTATCTTGCACGGGGAGGAAACCAGTGTTTGCTGCCATTTCATCAGGCGTCTGATCCAGCAGGGAGTTGTTAGATATCCCTGTAAATGTCAGGAGAGCGAGTGCACTGGAGCCAATCAGGACCTGCAATCACTCTCCATCATTTTCTACTTATTTCTTCAACTGCACAAACTGTGATCCTGCACTGATTCACAAAGAGGAGCCAAAGATTAAAGAGGAAAATGTTGGTCTGGCCTGGATCAGTTGTTTCAGTCTTACAGTAAATGTTGGGATTTAAAGTCTGTGGTGGAAACTGTGTGATCCACAAACCTCCTGCGCCAAGATTCTACAGACTAAACAGACGGATTTTCATCAAATGAAGGGCTGAAGAATATGTTTCCAGTGTTGTGGGGAAAGAAAAAGACAAGAAAACAAAATCTCTTGAAACAGAGAGAAGCCTTTTCACTGGTTAGTGCCTCTGCTGCCTGTCACCACCACACTTTGAAAAGATGAAACCAAACAGATTGTCATCCCGCACTTTCATCCTCCGCTGTGTGCAGATGTAACTCTGGGTGTGAAGATGCCTCATATTCACCCTTTTCTGCTCCCTCCAGAGATTGCGAAGCTTGTCGTCCAAGCGGCGTGCAGCAGAAGCCCACTGCGCCGCCAGCATGCGGATGCGTCTCTTCATGAAGCTCAGCGATTCCTTCCCGGTGCCCAGCTGCTCCAGCAGAGTCCCGATGTCGGACTGGAAAACCGCCTGGTGGACGGGAGCAAGACAAATTACTGGAAAGTATCAAGAGGGCAGAAAAAGAGATTTTCCGATCTGATTTCATAACCTCAGCCGAGGACGTGAGGTTTTTTCTTCTGTGTTTATTATTTGGTGTGGATCCTTTTATTTCTCAGAGAATAATTCATGGATCTCGATGAAAAGAATCATGTTTAGGAGGCTGATATTTATGAGTGTGTGCAATTTGATGCAGATCCAAATAAAACCCAGATCTAGTGGATTTAAATGTTCTTTCACGAGGGGACTGTTGGGCCTTGATGGAGGTTTGTGCTCTATTGAGTGTTCTGCAGAACTTTTCGCACCAGAAACTATAATAACAGGCAATATCCATACCTTGACCTGAAGCAGAAGGGTGCAGGACACTAGAAAAATATACGTTGTAAGGCTTTTTTCTGCAAGTGGAGCTATTTTCATTTGAGACGGTGGAGCGTGTGCTGTCCTGTCTCGTTATCCGCTGGTGCCTTGGGCGAGGCCTCTCTACCAGGCTGCCTGAGGGATTCCTGGATCATCCTCATAAATAGTCTGCTCTCATTCTACATCTCCTCCTCTGTCCACTATGATCACAGCATCACACTCCAATACCAGCATGTGAGTGTCAATCAATGGAGTGAGTGCATGGGAAAAGCCCAGAAAGACTTAAACATATACAGAAGAGACGCACGGAAAAAACACAACCGTCTCTCTCGGACACACATCTGCGGTGCAAAGATTCTCTCCCAGACGATCAATATGCAGCGCTGCACTGTAGTCGCACAATGTGGGTGAAATATTGCTCTCCAAAGCAACTTGTGTATGGCACAGCACAAAATGCAGCGTGCCCAGGGGAAGCCTCCGGATTAGTATCATTGAATACAAGCTGGCAATTAGAGCCCGACGGTGGAGCTGCAGAACAAATTTGCATCAGGGCCTGTTGTGCCGGCTGTATTACTCTGAGGAGAGGAGCAGGGGAGGGGGAGGGAGGAGGCAAACGGCGGGTGAGACCTTGAGGAGTGATTATAAGCACAATGCAGTGTGAGTTAATGCTGAGAATCAAAAAGATTAAATGTGGAAAACAGCGATGAAGACTGGGAGTGACAGCGAACACCCAGTGAGAGATGAGGTAGAGTGGGATGTTCAGTTGCTGCCAGAAGCGAGTGATGAAGAGAACATGACAGTGAATCTTGTGTACTTAGATAATAGTTTCAAAACACTGTGTTAGCAGTGTTAGGCAAAAAAACCAAACAGCTTTATTCACACATTTTCATCCAAAATTTGGTCACGTCGTATTTTCACTGCTTAGAGCTGGACATGAGTCATCAGCCTGTTTTATCTGCCTGCAAAGATTTTGACTTAAACATATCATAGTATAATCTAGTATCATATTATAATATTCTGTCTGCAGTGAAAGGTGTATATTATGTACGTATGTGTATTTATTGTATCAAATTTTTATTCTATTCTATTTTGTACATCCACTTGCTGTCTTCTCTATCTGGTTTTGACCATCTACTGCTTTAACAAGTGAATTTCCCCAGTGTGGGATCAAAAACCTTTATTTAATCTTATCTTATCTCATCTTATCTTATCTTATCTCATCTCATCAAGAGAATAGTGCAGCTGGATAATGTCTCTGCAGTGATTTCTCTGCGGTCTAAATTGAAGTGTTGCGTTACCTGTCTCTTGGGCAGAGGCTTCAGGGTCGGCGTGGCGGTCTGGTTCCTCCAGGCCAGCGGGGGGCAGAACCACTCGACTTCACTCAGGTAGATGAGGAAGGAGCAGTCGGAGCCGTCCACACCGTAGAAGGCGTAACAGGGATCCGAGGTCCAACGAGAGCGCATCCACTGGAAAGACCCAAACTGTTATCTCTCAAGAATGTAACTTAAGTTGTGGTTCACATATTGCCCCCGTGTTCTTTATTTTAGATCAATCTAAACAAGATCGTGCAACAATCTCCTGCACCCAGTTCAGGCCCTGAGTTTTCCAGTCTGGACCCATCTGCCCATTTGTTAGTAACTACAGAACCATCTGTAACATCGTGAACCTTCTGAAACAGTCTTTTACCCGCTGTTAGTTGACAACCTGGCCATGGACACACACACAAATTCTCCATCAGCAGCACATAAGGTGGAACAGTCACTGATTTGCACATAATACATGTGCAGTGTACATGGGACTGACGAGCATATTAACGGAGGCCTGCGTCATCCATAAACATGTTTGTGATAATAATAGCCTGTGCTGCATGTGTGTATTTTTACTCTCTACACACAGACCTTTTAGTTACTGCTCTTGAATATCGTACAGAAGGTGCATGTTTTTCTCACCTTTTGTCGTGATATCTTGAGTTCCCTCATTTCCAGGCAATTATCGAAAGAAACACACTTTACCTTATACTTATACTGCACACACGGTAATTTTCTGCTGCTATTTCTAACAATGCGTTAAGGCTGTAATTCACACAATATATCTGTAGAATGTGTGATTATAAAACTATATTTCATCTTATTTCCTTCCTCTTTGCTGTCACTTGTATGCGTACATGTTTTGCTCCATTAAACCAGTTCTCCCAGAGAGCTTTTAAACATCCTCTTATCTTATTATACGAAATGTATGTCGCACCAAGGTGAGTGATCAACAGAGGACATGGGGATGTTTGTTGTTGTTGTGTGTGTGAGATTGTTTGTGCCAAAGTGAGATATGAAGACTTACATCCATCTTGCTGACACAGTCTGGATAACGAGGATCTTTAGGAGTCTCACATTGTCCTAATGTCCCGTCCCTCACTGGAGAAAATACAAATGCAGGGTATTTATCAAAGGCATAAACACACATAGACACACAGACACACACACACAAAATACCACATATGTCAGCCTCTGGCAAAAATCAGCAAAATACGATGCAGACTTTTTTCAAAGACACAATAGTCAAACAAAGGAGGAAGGTGAAAAAACATCCTGTGCTGTATTTCGTTTTAATGTGAGGTGTAATTCTGCAACACAAAACCAACCCGATAAAATTGATAGATGTAAATTACAGATAAACTGTATTAGCATTTAAATGGTGATTAATACAAACTAAATGGTTAATATTGATTGATTGATTAAAAATTAATGCCCCTTAAAATGTGTCCACTCTGCCATCCCCCCATGAGCAAGAATTGGACGTGCAGATAGAGAATTTGTGTGTGCAGGTGAACATCCTGTCGTTAACGCTGCTGAATATATCATGAAATCCATAGTTGAAATCGCATCGAAAAGAACAGGAGGACGGCGCCCTCCCTCCCTCTTCCACACAAGTGGCCGTTAAAACATCCATAAAGATGGTACCGTATTTGGCAGGTATTCAGCATTAACTCACTAAAGACTGCTTTCGCTTTGCAATATTCACACAACAAGCATTCAGCTACTGCAGGGGAGTCGACCCCCACTCCTGACCGATCAGCGCCAAAAGTCCACATTAAGTTTGGGTGGAAATCTGTTGCGTTTGTATTCAGGTGGTTCGACCGTCCCCCCTGGTGAAAATGAATATATCTCTATATGCCTATATTAATATAGGCTCCTTCCTTTGGGATGAACAGGGACGATATGGCGAGTGAGGCTAAGAGGCTCTTATAAAACCTCGGGCTCCCCTGCTGAATGGCCGAGCCTCTGATCCAACCCGCAGGCTGGATTTACCATAGATAGATTGCATAAGTGTGATTCATAAAAAATCATAATCTTCTCCCCTCTTCCCATCTCCCTCTGCAGCTCAGCTGACTCTCTCCCCCTCCCTCCTCCCTCCTCCCTCCTCCTCCCTTCATTTCTCCCCCTTGAAGCTCAGAGCGGCCGAGCCTAATTAAAGGAGCAGTTGCAGCGTCTCCGCCTGCATCCTGCCAAGCGTCGAGGAGCACGCTCGCAGACAAATAATTGCCATCCATTCTGTCTGATTAGCATGATAACGGCGGACCTCTCGCAGTGAGAAGTGCCACCGCCTGCCGCTGTCAAAACTTAGCCGAGGTTCGGAGCGGGGGCCGCGTTCAAATGATATCAGACATTATGACAACAGACAAATTATCTCACACACTTTAATGAGACTGTGAGCTGAACTGTTTTCAGTCATAAAGTGCAATGTAGTGGATACAAGAGGGGAATTGAATTGTAAATTAAATTGTGCTGTCCGAAATTCTGCTCCGCGCCCGATAAAGAAATTGAGAATGAAGGCTAATAAAAAGAAAGCCGACAGACTTGGATCCCATTAACGAGGCGGTAATTCATCACAGTGATTTAAACATCCTGCTGTCACGTGGTTATGATATGTGGTGGAGATGGAGCATTGTGTGTGTGTGTGTCTGTGTGTGTGTGTGTGTCTGTGTGTGTGCGGTGCATAAGAGCTCTTTCCTCCCTGAGACACAACAGTGACTTGGTATTTGGATGGGTAATGTGCCGTGAATAACGTCTGTCATGTTCTATACGATCAACCAGCAAGTTGCATGTTACACACAGATTGTGCAGTCAAGCGTCAGACTGGATCCAGGCTCGACAGTTGTGGGGTAAAGTGGGAAAGTGTTTTCGGGATTGGAGGGATTGGAAATGGACAGAGAGGATTCATCTGAGGGGCTGCAGCTGTATTTAGTATTCTAGTATTCTCCAGGTGTGTGACAGGGCAGTGGGAAGAAGGTGTGTGTGTGTGTGTGTGCGTGCGTGCGTGCGTGCGTGCGTGCGTGCGTGCGTGCGTGTGTGTGTGTGTGTGTGTGTGTGTGCGTGCATGTGTGTCGTACCTCTGTTGCTGGCCATACTGCGCTGCAGGATCTTCTCCACCCTCACTGCCATGTCAGACATGTTCTGGGCTATGGCTTGGATGCGCTCCACAAGCCCTATAGGCTGAATCCTGATCACACACATAAGGAGACGCACACAGAGAGAGACACACACACACAGACACACACAGACACACAGGAAGTGAAAATCTAAAAATATTCCTGCAACAACCATCTTGTAGTTGACCTGAATTCTCTATAAACTGCAATCAGGCGTCTTCAAAAGAAAGAGGACAGTATATTTCTTCTACAACTTTCTTCCATCGCCCAACAGCCGTTTGCTTTGTTTTCCCACCGTTTACAAAGTGGTGGAAGAAATGCTAATTGTCCAGAACTTGAAGCGTGAAATGGGAAAAGCTTTTAAACAGTGACATATAATTTATTTGTTGAGATGGAAAAGTGAGTCAGCATATTAAAGCCGGTCCTTGGGGGAGAAATAAGAACTGAAGTCAATTAAATTGTAAGCAAATGTGTTTCGCTGCACTTGACCTCTGTAAGCTGTTGGCAAAACAATGGAAGGAAGGAAGCAATATTTACACTGGAGAGAGAGAGAGAGAGAGAGAGAGAGAGAGAGAGAGAGAGAGGGATGAAACTCGGAGAGGAACAAAGGAAAGAGGATACGTGATAATGCAGGGTAACAGTGCCGAGAGACTGTGGAACGCTCCGGCACGACAAACAGAGAAACAGCAAATGATCCGAAGCTTTGTTCAGTCCGGGATCCCAGCGCTGGTAAAAGTTTCATTTCACTCTGGAGCCTGTTTATCAAAACACTTTTCCGGGACGTGCAGCTGTGCAGTGTCACCAGAAACAAACCCGTGACACATTAACCGCTCTGCAAGGTGAAAAAAGAGCCATCTCAACAATCTGTGATCTTTCTGATGATCTAACAATGATCCGTCAAAGTAAAGAGAGAGAAGTTTTCCAAGCTGCAGCACCTTAGGAAAAGCACCGCGACTGCCTACATTAATGCTAAATGGATTTATGCAATAAATTATAGAATATTCCTGTAAAAAAAAAAGAAAAAACACGTCTCCCTGCTGGAATCCCGAAGAAAGAAAGTCTGTATAAAAAGTCAGGTTGACCTGAATTGACAAAAATCCACTGTGTGAGTAGTGGAGTGAAGTTAGTGCAACTCTTTATGGAACTAGTAGAGACACAAATACTGAACTAGTGATTATTTTCATTATTTTTTTAATATTGATATGGTATGGAACCATGAGTCGGAAATAAAGCTAAACTAAACTTAACATTAAGCGTTTGTGGTGATTGTCCATTGATACATTACTATTTATAATGTCATCAAAATGCAATCTTTTATCCATCTCGTGCCATTATTTGATGCCTCGACCACCACTGGACGTGACAATATTATCAATAAATCAGGACATGATAGAATATTCACGTCGTTTTAATAGGACTAAATTGCTGTGTGTACAGGAGCAGATAATTGTGCACGTGTCCTTGTCCTTGTAGATGAATACACTCAATTAAAGTTTGCCTCGTCCATAACGAAGAAGCAGGGTCTTCCCTCATCTCCACAGCGAGCGTGTCCCAACCGCTGAAATATTGATGGAGGTAAAGAAATACATGTTTTCTGTGTAAGCTTTGCCTTGGGTCATTAATAAAAACTATATTCTTCACCATCAAGGCCTCATTACAGAAGAAAGTATAACTTTAATGAGCTGTTGAATTTCATATTCGACATCTTTAAAAAACAATCAATAAAAAAAAAACCTCATCAGTAAGTGATGTGCAGTGTATACGAACATATTTCACCACATACAGTAAGTTGACCTACAGGAGTGAATTGGTGTTTTCCTGATAACCTGTGAGGTTGTGCAACACTGATCTAATCTTTGTTAGCATTTTATTATTTTATCTTTGTTTACCCGCTCTCGGTGTTTCCTCGTTGTGAATGTATGAGATGTAACGATAGCGATTCCTCAGTTATTGTTTTTGCTCCGTGTGCGGATGAGGGCGGACGGCTGGTTCGGAGCGTAGAGCTTTTATCGCTTTTATTCTATGAAGCGTTTTGTGTTGCTTCGTATGAAAAGCGCTGTACAAACAAAGTCTGATCGGTTTATAGATGATTGATTTTCATTGTGGACGTGCACGCTCCATATGACAACTAATGTTTTATGTGGAAACACATTAAGATGCTGGAGCTTGGCAGAGTCATTAAGGGAAACCACTTTTATCAAAAATATTTCAATAATTTTTTAATATCACTGAAAATATCTTTTATTTCCTTCTATAAAAGAGAAATTCAATTATCAAGGACACACTGAGGCAAAAAAATAAATGCTCCCCTCAAATTTATGTTTTTCTGTCATTGTAAAAATTCGTCTCAAATCTGACATTCAACAACAAATGTAAAAAATGTCAAATTTAACCCCAAAGTTTCCCCACATCCCTGGTTGACTTTAAAGTCGTGTGCCGACAATGTTATAATCAAACCATTATGAATCAACGGAAGTGCTGCCTTGGCCTGTTTCTACATGAAAACAAACAGGGAAATGACTTATTTTAATGAGCTCTCTTTTCATGTAGCAGCGTTATTGGAATTTATATTGCTCGTTAAACTGCTCTGAATATGTAAACCGGGGGAAACTCACGAAAAACTAATGGAACGGTGGTTCTAGGCCAGATGCAGATCGAGCAGTAAAAAGTCTGAATGTATTTCTGTGTGTTTCTCAGGGGAAAAGCAATCTCACTGTTATATGTTGCGTAACTAAACATATTCCTAAACTGCAATTTCATTTTGTTTCAGTGCAGAACCCAGAAAGTGGGGAAGTGGGAAGTAGCCAAAACATTTCACTCTCCCCTGTAGACCAAGCAGGTCAGAGTAAATTAATTGCCAATTACACTGGGATACAAGTACAAACACAGATTATTAGACGGTGACACAACAGACAGACGGTTGTGGTCCCACGTGGATTCATCCCATATGCTAAATGCTACATGCTAGACAAGGTAATTACTTCTTTAACATTACCCCACGTGGACAAAGTTTCTCTCCTGCCTGGCGATCACACACTAATCTTTGGGGTCAACCCCTGACCCTGAGCCGTGCAGCGCTTTTTAATTACCTGAGCGAGTTTAAACGAAGCCGAGAAGTGTTGGTTTAAAAACTATTTGGCCTTTTCTCTCTGTTAACATTTCCAGTTTCAGTCCCTGAGAGGCCAATTAAATGATTGTTAGAACTATATGACTGAGAGCATATCCAAAGGGCACTTTCCAGAGAAAATTAAATTATGCGAGTGTAATATCAAATAGCAGATAGAAAATATTTTTTACGTGGAGCTTTGGCCACAGTACAATACATATTAGCCCCAGGCTTGTTGTGAAAGGCAGAACTCGGGCGACACCGCATCTCTTCTGTCATTGTTCATTATTTGCGGTCATATTGCTCTTATTTCTTATTGCAAAACCTCTCGATGTATCATGAGAGGTGATTATGTTCTGTGTGCAGACTCTATTGAAGAGAGGTTTCCTGGCTGTGAGGACGAGGGAGGGAAACAGGCAGCAAAGGCAGAAGTGGCAAGTGGGGGGGGGGGGGGGGGGGGGGGGGGGGTGGGGGGGGGGGGGGGGGGGGGGGGGGGGGGGGGGGGGGGGGGGGGGGGGGGGGGGGAGGGGGGGGGGGGGGGGGGGGGGGGGGGGGCTTCCTCTCCTCAAACCCGGAGAAGGTGCGTGTATGAGGAAAGGTATGTTGCCATGGAAGCCGCGGAGCACACGCACAACTCTGGGCACCGGCAACTTGTCCAGCAAGACCCCTGCTCTTCCTTTTTTTTTATTTTTTATGTGACAGTCTCTTTCATTTCTCCATCTGCCCAGGGAGTTTGGGATGCAGGGACGGAGTTTGTTCCAACACATATCTCCTCCAACACCAGGCCTCCCCGGCACGCCGCTCTCTTCACAGCGTCTCCTCCACTGGGATGCCCCCAGGCTCTCCACTTGGCCTTCTTCCTTTTTCCCTCGCACTGAATCTCTCAGGTCTACCTCAGCCTCCATATTTTCATCTCGCCATTACTGTGCCTGGCGAACGAGACAGAGTATTCTGCAGACCTGCGCCTCCTGTTCATCCCTGACAGCCTTGAGCTACGGTGCCTTCTCCGCCTGTTCCAGCGCCTTTCAATCGCTACTGACAAGCCCGCAGTGACTTCCCCCGACGCCAAGATAAAATTCTGCAGATTTTTACTTTCTAACACGAGCAAAACTAAACCGTGCGACTTTTAACCTGGAGCGTAGGTCTGTTAATGAACAGCGTTATTCAGATTCTTTGCCCAGTCACATATAACAATATGTAGAATTTAGGATTCCCTAATTATTTTTATGATTAAAAATGTGACGCTCGCAGCTATCTGGTCCTCTAGTAGAAAAATTCATTGTAGTTCAGCAGTTAGAACCGTCACCAGTAAGTATAGGATCCTGGTTTGAGTCCCGATTTGGTCGGGTCCTTTCGTAGAGGAGTTTTCATGTCCTCTCTCGGTCTGTGTGGGTTTTTCTCCGAGGACTCCAGCTTCTTTCCAGACATGCAGACTGGGGTTATGTTAACTGGCGACTCTAAATTGACCACAGGTGGGTGTGTGAGAGTAAATGGATCTTCAAGAGCCTCAAAGGATAAACAGTATAGATGATATTTGGAAGGATGCTTTTCAGTTACATTTTACAACATAGACGGCGGATGGAACAGGACGTAGAATCACAGCTTGTGGCTCCTGAGCTTGAGCTAAATTACCTGCATGGAAAGTGTATCCAAATTCAAATTACCCACTTTACTCTACCTCTCTTCGTGTGTTTTTCAAAATTGTATACGAGGCAGAGACGAGCTCAAACAGCGAGAGCCATTACTTTCCAAGGGCCCAGTCATTTCTCCACAAACCCGCTGCAATGCAATCTTCTGACGATCGCGCAGGTGATGAGCCGCCTCCCCCGCAAACTCTCAGGGACAAACCCTAAGTGACGGCAGCTCGTCTGTCACATTGTGTCCAACTGACAAACCGATGCTGTTAATAATCCTAACGAGCAACAAAGGAGATATTGACATTACAAGCTGTACCTGTCCAGTGCCGAGCTGAGCTCATCCAGTCTGTGGTTGTCTGTGGTGTTTCCCAGTTTAGACAGCGTGTCCATCCTCTTCATGATGACCTCCAGCATCTCGTTGATTTTCCTCAGCACCCCTCGGGACTCTTGGCCCCCAAGCACTAAAAAGACACAGACAGATACTGTGATACACAACCACTGTTATAAATGCAGATGGTACACAGAGTGTGAGGAAGACGAAGAGGAGAAGGAACGAGACGTGAGTTATAAATTAAATTAATGAGTAAGTTAATGAATTTGACATTTTTATGACATGGTACATTTTTTATATAATGACATTGGCTTTATATAACGTAGACCACAGAGCCACAGGCACAAAACAAACACAGCAGTAAATCATTTTCTCTGAAATGATTTACTGTGCTCGCAGTTTAAAAGCACTGATGTAGAAAACCAAGGCCACATTTTAAATCCCATTTATTTTATGCCCCATTTTACTGCTGGTTCACTTTAAAACATCATTCCAGCCGAGTTTCTATTTTATTTTCTCTTTCATTAGTAAACCAGCAGCTCGCCGGGAAACAGCGCTCTCACAAAACACGGGAACGGGCAAATTAGTCCGACAATATTGGTTTTGTCTTCCTGCTTCGCTCAAATTAATAACGACCTGACTGGCGGTAAACCGGAATGATGCCGCCGGAGAACACCCAGTCAATTACAGAGCCTGCAGCTACAGACGATAAGGTCAACGCAGGTTACAGACGCCATAGCCACCGTGTTGAGGTCCTGACCCGGCGCCGTCTTATTTGATCCACACTAAATGCAGAGCGTAACTGCCCCAGAATTCAAAATCACCAAAAGCCTCCCATGTGTCTTTGCTGCAGAGTAAACACAATTAGCTTGTTGCCTCAGACAGAAGGTCGTCGTGCATTTTTGATGAAGTAGATGCGAAGAATCGAGATAAACAACGACACCCTCGGGACCCGGGACTGGATTTGGGGTCCGCACCCCTGAGAAAAGTGGTAGAAACCCACAGCGGCCTCACGTCGTGCAAGTGAAAATAAAGCCTCACCTCTCAGTGTTCCCCCATCAATTGCATTACGCTTTAGAAACTGCAATGTGTGCAGGCTCACTTCCCCTGTCAGGGTTCATTTGTCACTGCCCAGGCTAAAGCCACCTTGCACTGAAGGAAATTGTATTACATCACCAGCAAATAAAATAAGGAGAGGGAGAAAATCTCCCATTTCTCTGGGTCCATGTGTGTATATTTGTTGAGGTTTAAAAATGGAAGAGAAGCGCTCCGGAAGAAGAATTACAAACAAAGAAAGTGTTATACTTCAGTGTTATACTTCAGCTTTAAAGTGAATTATATTAGGGAAAGCCCAGATATTCCCCCAGATCTTTTCCCCTTTTATTGCCTGCTCCTATTTTCTTCTCCCTCTTTGCACAGTTTCCGTCTTTTCCAGAATATCTTCAGTAAAACTGGCCAGAAAATGAATAATTCAGCAGTTAGACAAATTTTCTTTCCTCCAGACAGAAAAAAAAAAGAAGAGGCTAAATGGATTTCAATTCACATTTGCAGCTTTATATCCCCAGTTTAACAATACATTTAAAAAGATTGGAGAAAGAAAAGGAGGTAAACACATTACCGTGCCGACCAAACCTGTTGCACTTAGGACAAACCTATTCCACCGCCGTAAAATTTAATTAGTGTTTTAGGCTTTTTGTGAGAAAAAAAAAGAAAACACTCTGGTATTATTCGGGTTCATGAAGTAGATTCGGGATATTTGCTTCGTCCAGAGGATCGTGAATCAGCCGCAGTGTACTTTCTGCAGTAAATCCAAACAAAGCCTCTGGGCTTTGGTGTGGGAAGAGCAACTCCACAGCAACGCTCCTCGTACACATTGTGCTGCTAAATCACTATTACTGCCACCGAGCACCCGTCCTACACACACCACATTTTTACAACCCTATTTGTTTACAATCGACTGTTCCTCGGGCCGGCTCTCGCCTCGCTCCTGCCTCTCGTGGGAAACATCGGCTAATGGACGGTCCGGCATGTCGACGGCGCTGCAGCAGCATGTTGATGGCATCCGTGTGCTCCTCTGCGTGATCCCTCATCTGCTGGTTAATAAAGGGCCAATTTAGCAGCAGCTAATCTCATTTAACGACTCAATTTCGGACATGTCACAGCACAAATCGATATCATGAACAAATTCCAATTAAATCACCATTTGTATCGTAGCCCGCTGCGTCCACAGTGCAACACTGACCAGCTGCCAGCAGCTGCCCGCAGAGAGTCATTGGCTTTACGCACTGTCATGCAGAAAACTGAACTACAGCTCTTCAGTCCAAGAAGACGGATGATTGGATTGAAGACTGTGAAATAACATTGAATACAGTTAATGTTCCTCACACATTATTTTTTACTGCGGCTCAAGCTCTAAACATTTGTTTTCTTCGTCGACTTCCAGATCAGTCTCTCTAGGTCATGATCACACTGTGAATAAAGATGGACGACATGATGTCGCCCCCAAAAGTGAAGCCAAAGCATCTCATTCACCACCTCCTAACCTCCTCCGTGTTAGTGGACGGGACATGGACCCAAACAAAAAGCCAAACTATAAAAAGGATATTTGTCATTTTAGGTATAGTTCTCACTGATGTATGGCCAGGTGAATCTCTCAGGTCTACCTCAGCCTCCATATTTTCATCTCGCCATTACTGTGCCTGGCGAACGAGACAGAGTATTCTGCAGACCTGCGCCTCCTGTTCATCCCTGACAGCCTTGAGCTACGGTGCCTTCTCCGCCTGTTCCAGCGCCTTTCAATCGCTACTGACAAGCCCGCAGTGACTTCCTCCGACGCCAAGATAAAATCCTGCAGATTTTACTTTCTAACACGAGCAAAACTAAACTGTGCGACTTTCAACCTGGAGCGTATGTCTGTTAACGAACAGCGTTAGTGCTGACAGGCATCACCAAATAAAAAGCCAAACTATAAAAAGGATATTTGTCATTTTAGGTATAGTTCTCACTGATGTATGGCCAGGTGTTCATTTTTTGTTCAGTTTGGTTTTAATTAGTTATTTGATTGTATAAGAAACAGGGTTGTACACAGATTAATCCTGCTGATGATCAAATGTGCACAGGCAACTGGACTCGCTTGTGTTTCTTGAACACGTCCAAGTCCAGTTTGATTTGCAGTCTATGGTCACAGCCAGAGCTTCTTATCTCTGTTCTTTAACTGAAACCCAGTAATCTTAATGTTATTTCAGACACCACCTTTCCTCCCTCACCTTTCCTCCCTCACCTGATCCCTGCACTTCCACCGGCCTCTAAATCTCTCATCTGCTCCATAATACTGTTTAAACCTGAACCAGTTTGTCTATTATCCAATTCCATCTTCAGCGTCCGGGCCTTCTTCCCTTTGTTGGCCAGCAGCTGCTCTTATCACTGACCTTTACCTTTTACCTAACCTGCTCTATTCAGTCCTGCTTTCATATCCTCACCCTGCCTCACTGAGCCACCGCAGCCGAAGCCTCCTTCATGACTGATAGATTAGTATTTTGCTAAGCTTCAGAAGTTCCCTGGTGAAGCCCTGCTGGTATATAAAGCTCATCCTTCAGGCATTTCCACAGACTCTTCATCCGAGTCAATTATCTGTATATATACGTCCAGGATGAGAATGGCAATAAGTGTCCAACAGTGAGAGGTGGCGGTGCTTTTATTGATCCGTCTGTTTATGGATCACTTGAATATGGTGTCTCAACGCTGAATTCACCGATTGCAGATTAACATCCCCAGAAAAAGTCAAAGGAAGAGAGTCTTTTTAAGAGAGGCTTTCATCTGGACGTTTCAATGGGGATACTTGATTTATAGAAAGCCAGAGTCAAGTCCCTTGACAAATGAAAATATTGGATATTCACAAGGACAGCCTTTTGCAAAACAGATGGGTAAATGACCGTGAACACAGCGATATTAATGCTTCACGGACAAGTCTTTCATAATTCTGCAGCAAATGCAATGTGTGAACCAAAACTGTCCCTCAATTCTGGCCAATAATCTAATTTAAGCGTCTTCATGCCTGACAAAAATTGGGACGGACAAATCATGCAATCCACACTTTGCGTGATGCCTTATTCTTGTTTTCTTTAAACATGCAGCCCTCGGGGAGGCTTTAAAAAACGTGCCAGTGCATCTCAGTGCAACGGCTTTCTTGCCGTGTGTGGACTCAAGCACAATATTATCTCAGAGGGCGGCTCTGAGCGTGGCGTCTCACTGCACTGGGCTAATTCTACCAGCAGCTACTTCAACACTGGATGATACACGCGTCTCATCACTTAGATAGAAGGTGCGTAACATCATTTAGGTCCTTTTGAAATTTAATAACCTCCTGAACATAATTAACTATGTTGCTTTAAACAGGCAGAACCTTTCATCAAATGGCAGCACTTTCCAAACAAGTCGTCAGTAAACCACATGGAGACAAATACATAAAGATCCACATGTATACACTACCAGTGGAAGTTTTAAAACAATTTCCTTAAAGTATTGTAACTGAAACTACTATAATGTTTACAGTAAAAGTACAGATGAGGCCGAATAAGCTGTGACAGAGTTATTACATGATTGTACAAATACTTTTGATGCAGTAACATGTAAATAACACTATTCTTGCATGGTAGAGAAAATAATTCTAACTTCTTCGCACATATTTGAATAATTAGAAAAGGAGCTAAGGGGAAAAGGAGGTAAACAAGTTAATCACTGCAGGCGAACAGGTTGCCATGTTTATATCAATCGATATTGATAATTATCGTTGTAAATGTCAAATCATTATTTCTTTGAAATCTAAATACAGCCGGAACAGAAAAATAAGAGATTCATGTGAGGCTACAGTGTCAAGGATTCATTATAAAAACACAAAATCTTCACAGTGACACATCGAGCATTCACATATTCTGAGGAGACGTAGCTGTAGTGGAAGTACCCAAGAAAAACAAATACAGCTGCTGTTGTTGGGTTTAATACAGATGTTGAGCAGTATGGTGTCATTGTGTTCGAGCTATAAAAGCTTAAACACTATTAGAGTCATTTTATTGATGATTTACTGATGATTAAATTAATTTATTGGACTTAATTCTGTCTTTTTCCTCCTTCAAAGGACGAACGTTGACAAGATATCTGGACACATTGTAACCATCCGAGTTTGTGATGGCGTTCCAAGCACAAGGCGTAAGAACCAGACTTAAAAAATATTCATATTCATATATATTCACTGTAAGAGATGTATTTTTAGTTTTTAGGCTTGCAGATCTTTAAACTGTAAACATAAAATCTGATATGAGTTGAAATACAGCCCCACAAAATCTTCTATAAAATTGTATGTGAGACTGAAGCTTTCTAAAATGTAAATACAACATTTCCATGCATCTTTATACGTCAACAAAACTATTGATTGTAGCAGCGTGTCACGTTTGATTTATATGCACCGATCCCGGCTCCTCCCCACTGGCACCACTGAGAGCTACATAAATTAATCCTGTCGTCCATGATATGCACGCCAGCTGGTGAGTTTTCTTTCTGAGGGAGCTCGGGGTCAGACCTTTCCATCTCACCTGTCAACAGGATAAATTCCTACTTTCCTTCCTGCTCCGAACTCTCACACTCGCACATGCACGGCTCGCCCTCTCCCTTTCTTCTCCCCCCACCCCCTAATTTCAAATATTCATTACAGGAAAGGTTGATTGAGATCGAGTTTCTCTCTTCGTTCTGGCACCTTTGGGTTCGCTGCCAGATCCTGAAGCTATTAGAGCAGAAAACCTCCGTGGCTTATTCTGCAGCTCCGGCCTGATCGTGCCTGGCAGCTTGGAAAAGAAGAAACTACCTGCACTAATGAAAAAAGGACTCGGCTTCCTGTAGCTTCATTAAAACCTGAATCTATCTCACCTCCACTTCACGCTATCTAGATGCTGACCAATACGTTTCCTTTAGAGGTAAAACAAATTTTCATATACATGTTCTTCTTTTCTCAGTCAGACACAGTGTCTACCACTTTACGCTTATTAAAAACCATCATCACACACTTTACCCAGAAACACCCGAGTGTGATTCTGCAGTGTCACAGCCTGCAACCTTTCTCCAGTCTTCAGTAGTTTGAATCTCTTTTATCTTCTCACCACTCAGATTGTGCCAAACCATAAAAAACGATAAAAACGTTAAATGCAAAAATATTATCCCCTGTTTTTCACACAGAAAGTTTTGCCCGAGTGCAAACTTTGGAACAAGAAGAGAAAATGCGACAGAAACCAAGAGTCAGAGAGTCGATTAGTGAGTCTCAGTTTGCAGCTCAGACCAAATAATACAACAGATCCTCAGATAGATCATTTTCATTTTCAGCCAAACAAAGTTAGAGCACAAGATCTAAACGAGCAGAGACGTTGCTTGTGCATTAATTACTGAAAGTTGTTTTTCCTCCACGATATCTATAGGAAATATGCATCATGATCATAATATTTATAACAACAATCAGTTCATTTAATTCTGAGCTTTTTTTTGTCTCTTTTTGGCAAATTAATTTCACTGAAAATACGTAACTATTAACTCTACGTTGGGGTGTGAACCACACGGTTACATCTCTCAGGAGCAGAGGTGTCCAGAGGCAGCGACAGTTACCGCACATTCATCTCCAGTTATTCTTAACTACCGGGAGAGAGCACTTCTACTCCCAGCAGATTACAGATCCCATTCTTCATTCAAACAAAGCTCCGGGGTTCACAGCCGTGATAGACCTGCAGACGCCACGCCCTCGCTCGGAGTCATGTCAGGGGAGACTCATTTTCATGCATCGCCGAGTGAAGATTGCTGAGCCATGAAATACAAGAACGTTCCGTGAGTGGCTGGTTGGACAGGATGCTAAACATGATGCTCGGACTCTGTGATGGATTAAAGCTGTGTGGACAAGGCAGGTTTTCATTTAGATGGAACCCTGAAAACTGTCGATGTTCTTTCTCGAGCAGTTTAAACATGTGTCTTGTCAAGATGCATTCAGCGCAGCAAATATAATTGTTAACGGTAGGTGCAAAAGGTTTAAGACCGTATCAGGACGCCGTGTTTGAAGACTGATTGCTTCACAGCGGCGTGACGAGGCAGTCCCATTTCAAAGGCTCCTTCAAATGCAGCTGACAAATGCTTTCTTTCTAACCGGAGCAACAAAGGCTCCAACAGGTGGATCCTCGCCGGGGCTAAACTGTCCCAGGATCCATTGCACTTTGGTGACAATGTTTATGGCAATTTTAAATGTAAGTGACTCAACCGAGCTACTTATCGTAAACATCTTAAAAATGTTCTCGTAGTGTCTGCAGCTCTGTTGCTACGCGGCAACGGTAACAAGCTGGTGACACAAATCTAAAAAAAATCCTCCTTGGCCAAACCGTCTCACTTTGGTTTGGCCCTCACGCTCTACGCAGCCCACGGGACCACGAAGGAAGTGGTCCACAAAGGCCTCCACGCTTGGACACAGCTAACGTCTGCCTTCACAGTGAGACACAACATCTGTTTGCCTATATAACACATCTTCCACCACTCAGAGGTCGATAGTTCAAAAAGATTGAATGGGAAACACATTAACATCGGTACGGTTCAGTTTTGCTCTGACCAGAAAATAAAGCCTGAAAACATCCTCGGCCCATTTTTGGCTCTTCATGGCAAAGCTGCATTAAGATCTGTGTGGTAAAAAGGGACACACACAGTGAAGGTGGTCTTCAAACAGCTTATTAGAAAGATACAGAGCACCTCTGGAGCCTTTCAGATATCTGGGATCAAACACCTCTGCCTTTCAAGCTCCCCTCTCCGGTAGAAACAGTCTCCCTCTGTCCCCCCTCTCACTTCTCTTCCACATCATTAGCTTCCTGTACCTTCAAAAGGAAGTAATGAAGGAAAGGCTTGCATTTTTTAAAATCTGGATACGGCTCAGTGTCCTGGCTTCTGGAGTGTGACACTATACACAGTACACAAGCATCTATATACAGTACGTGTGCAGAAAATGCAATGAAAAGCGTGTTTCAGGGCGTCTGTGCATGTGAGATGATAAAAATAATAAGAAAACAAGTGAGCGAGACAGACACAGAGAGAGAGAGAGAGGATTGAGAAAACAAATGGGGAGAGGTAAACACAGAAAGACGAGAGAAAAACAGAAGGTAAGTCGATAATTTCCCATTTTCCTTCACACCATTTGCTCTACAGGCAGTTGTCGCCATTCACCAGGTGAGTAAGAGACGAGGTAGTGGTTCCCCCTCCACACGGCCTATTACCCTTTTCAAAACACTGCGAGTTTTCAGGTGCTGCCACTGCTTTTATGCCATTTTCACATTTTCTGCTTGAACGCGTGTCGCACACACACACACACACACGTCAGCGTGAGTGACAATAATGGTGCAGGTGCACAAGTTATCTGCGGAGACTCCACAGTGTCCAGCAGCAGCAGCAGCAGGATGGATGGATGTTGCCCGCTGAGCACTATCGAGGTGCTGCTCCGCTGAACAACTCATCCCAGCTCATTCATTACGCCAACTCCCCACGCCACTAATCCTGATTCCCAAACATGCGCACGTACGGAAACACACTGTGGAGGAGAATTTACATAGCCCGACTCCCCCCTGGTTGGC
This sequence comes from Hippoglossus hippoglossus, assembly GCF_009819705.1. Taxonomy (NCBI): domain Eukaryota; kingdom Metazoa; phylum Chordata; class Actinopteri; order Pleuronectiformes; family Pleuronectidae; genus Hippoglossus; species Hippoglossus hippoglossus. Next base: position 17,945,050 of record NC_047158.1, read on the forward strand.
GGTAAGGCCGAGTTTAATGAGCTGGAGGCTGGATGCCTTCCCTCGACTGCAGCCTGTGAGTGGTTAATTAATCAGACAGCTCTCTGGTCTTCTACCTCCTCCCTCCCCCCCCCCTTCCTCGCCTCCCTGCCTCCCAGCTTTGCATGTGCTGTTCCAGAAATGGGTGAGATCCTTGAAATTGTCTCCCATGATGCCACCTGATGCTACACACACACTCCCTGCATTACTGCGCTTTCGGAGCTGCACTGATTTTCCTCCCGACAAGTCGATATTAAATCTCTGAAGCACGATCACGACGTTATCTTCTCGTCCTCACACAAACAAACAAGCGCAGGGCGACACACTGTTTGCTGATTGAGCCAGACTGCGGGACTCAACAGGGAGGAAATGATGTCGCCTCATTTGAATGGAGATGAATTCAGACCAGTGTAATATTTTACTATCACAAACAACTGGTGTCCTTGTGATTGAAAGACGCGTCACCGCTCCCGGTGTTGGTCACAAAGGATGAAAACGCAGTGTCAACATTGTGTTAGGCAGCGATAAAAAGGTGAGAGACACTGGTCCAGCACTGACCCTCCCACATGGCTCGTGGTTCAGAGGCACAGACTCAAAGTGCAAACACAGACAGCGTGGTGAGGAAGATAAGTTTCTCTCCAGGACGTCGTCTCTGAAGTTTCTAGTTTTTGATTTGTTGAGCTCCACGAGGGAGGGGAGCGTAAATAGTAAAATAAGATTTGTGTCAATTTGTCAGGCTGGATTTTAATGGGACAACAAACCATGACCACTTGTGCTTTGTGTTGATTCCAACTGTCACTTTAACACATACAGCTTTCACTGCAGTAGCTTCCCTTGATAACAACATCTCCAGCAAAGGTTTATTATTGATAGTAAATTACTGATATATGAATAACAATATGGTACAAAAGTAAATAGGTAAAATACCCAAGATAAGAATAGTAATAAAATCAAAAGTGGTTAATTTTCAGCTTTTCTGCAGCAATCAAAGTGTATTAAAATGAAAAGTCAAAACATACAATTCCTACAGCGTCCCGGCTTTTTGTTCGTGACTTACAAACCATCTGTCTGTGTTGAAACAAACACTTTTACTTCTCTGTCTGATGTGTGATGTGTGTGTGTGTGTGTCCTGCAGCGTAACAGAGGACTGACAGCCCGGTTGTTCAGAGGTTCATCCAACAGCAACGTAATGAGCCAAAATACGAGAAGAAAAGAACCAGACGGAGGCTTCACATGATGGAGGAGCAGCACAGGCTCCAGAATCCAACCCCACAGAGCCGCTTTGAGATTAATTGGACAGAAGGTGAAAGCAAAGCGCAAGAGCAACAACACACAACATTTAGCTTCTGCAAAGGTTGGGACAAAACCATAATATCTTAAATAATATGGAACTTGGAATTGTTGGTTGTAAAATGTTTGACGTGTATGATTTGATAAATTTCGTGTATCTGCACATTCACCTACAGACTCAACATGATCAACATAAAGAAAAATTCAACTCAGCCTCCACCATCTCCAGCCTCTACACTCAGAGTGAGTTTACGTGGGTCGGAACGAGGTCATGTGGACACTGAGCAGGGATGAGAGTAGGCGTATAAAGAAAAAAAAACTAGAGGTGCATATGAAAGAGGAGAGAAGCCTCTCCAAGCGACAGCCCCCCCGACGCACTCCTGATGAGCAAAATGAGCAAGTCTGGGAGCCAACTGGTGGCAATCAAGGGAGCCCCACCAAGCTCCCAGCATGTTCCCGGCCTGTTCATTACCAGCGCAGGCAGTGTAGTCGCAGGCGACCGAGCAGCGCCGGCGTGCGGCCGCAGGCTTACCTTCGGCTCGTACTGTGAACGGGGAATCTCCGGGTCGCTTGGCCGAGAACTGGCCCCCGAGAGAGGTCATTAGAAAGCACAGGCTGAAGAAGCCAATCCCCACCACGAAGATCCTGCAGGAGCGGGGGGACAGAAACAAGAGGAGGAACAAAAGAACAAGAGACAAGGTTAAAGCTCGTGAGATGGGAACAAATAATAAAAGGACAGACGAGGACAAGAAAGTAGAAGAAATTTCACAGAGGAGCACGAGAGCTGTTTGAGATAACATCACTCTGAGCCCTTTGTGAAGCTCCATGCAGCGTGAAATATGTTGACATATTAACTTTATATTGCCCCAATCAACCCACAGAGATGCTTTGTGTAGCTTCTAGACTGTGTCATCTCAAATGAACCATTACATGGACGGGTTGTGTGCACCACACTGTGCTCACTGAGCAAATATCCAAAACAAAAGCATTGAATTACAGGCGAATGGCTGCACATTGGGGAGAGCGGTAAACACCCAACACAACATCACTCCAGTCTGAGAGGCCTCATAGAAAGTCTTTGGACCGAATAGTTCAGAACAGGCTTGTCTCGCTGCTCCAGGACTCACGCTGAGGAAATGTTTGGAAATGTTTGGAGAGGACAGGTTGTCACAGACCACATCTTAGCTTTCTGGAGTTTTCACAAAGCCACAGAATTGACAGAGAGGCTGCAGTCGCTGAGCTGCAGCCTCAGTGAGGAATTATATATATTTTTAAAATGTGCAGGGATGATGGGCAACTGGGGTTTGGTGAGCAGGGAAGCGTGCAGGGCCTTGTGAGAAAACACCTGTGAGTCAAAGGTGAGAGCTCTCTGTGCAGCATGCAGGTTTCCACAGTGGCATTTTGAATCAGGTCTGGAGCCTTTGTTCACCCAGAAAGATGCAAAACATCTGGAAACCTCACGCCTGAAAGACTGTCTGCCTCCCTGTCTGCTTCCCTGCTTCCCTGACTCCCTACCTGTCTTCCTGCCTGACTCCCTACCTGACTCCCTCCCTGCCTGCCTGTCTGCCTCCCTGATTCCCTGTCTGCCTGCTTGCCTGCCTGCCTGACTCCCTACCTGCCTGCCTGCCTGACTCCCTACCTGCCTGCCTGTCTGCCTGCCTCCCTGCCTCCCTGCCTGACTCCCTGTCTACCTCCCTGACGCCCTACCTGACTCCCTCCCTACCTGACTCCCTCCCTGCCTGACTCCCTGTCTGTCTCCCTCCCTGATGCCCTGTCTGCCTTCCTACCTGCCTGCCTCCCTGCCTGCCTCCCTGCCTACCTGTCTGCCTCCCTGCCTGCCTGCCTGCCTGCCTGCCTGCCTGCCTGCCTGCCTGCCTGACTCCCTGCCTGCCTGCCTCCCTACCTGCCTGCCTGCCTCCCTACCTACCTGTCTGACTCTCTTCCTGCCTGCCTCCCTACCTCTCTGACTCCCTGTCTACCTGCCTGACTCTCTGCCTGTCTGCCTCCCTGCCTCCCTGTCTGCCTCCCTCCCTGCCTGCCTGCCTGACTCCCTCCCTGCCTGCCTCCCTGCCTCCCTGTCTGACTCCCTGTCTACCTCCCTGCCTCCCTAGCTGATGTGCAGCCTATCTGGCCAAAGTTTTAATGAGGTTGTAGCTGCTCCTCCAGCTGCTGCTGTTGAAACTTCTGGCTGCACAGGGAAACATTAATTGTGTATCCAGTTGTCCCAATTAACGCCGATGCTGTGACCGTGGGAGGGTTGCACTAATAAGGAAAATAATCATATTCACATACAGCCATGTTATTGCTGCATTAAATATTTACATGGTGGCTTCATATAGAGCTTCGCAGTTTCACTGTGTTCATTTTTTTTAAATTCCAGTTTCATTTCTCATGATCTCACAGCAATAATAAAGAAAATTGTGTTGTTGCATGAGAGCAATAAACTCAACACATCTACAGTCATCATATTGAATTGAAGTGAGTGTGTGTATGAGACGGAGGAGACTCTTACCTGAACGGTTTGAAAGTGAGAAGACATCTCCTCACCATAATGGAAAGGTCGCCGCCGCCGCTCGGGATCATTTCGCGCACACGTACAAAGCGCAGGTTCCCGGTGTCATTGTGCAAGTCTGCGTTACAACCGGCGTCACAACCATAACTTTTCAACCGGAGGAGGAGGCTGCGGCGGAGCGAGTAACTTCCCGCACGGGGCTGCTGAGGCGCCGGGAGCAACTTGAGGTGGAAGCCCGCCGGTGCGTCCTGCAGCCTGCGGCTCGACGAGAAGGATCCTGCGGAGGAAAATACGAATATTGATCTGTTGATTGTCCTTTAATCTGATTCTGATCCGTATCCGTAATCCGGTTAAATGTCCTGGAGACGCAGCCACGCACAGGACCGCTCGGGTGTCGGATCCATCTGAGTGGACGGAGCAGCGGCTGGTGCCTTTATGAGCAGATCTGTGTCTGTGGCGCGTTCAGTAACAGCGCCACCTACCGTTAGAGATGAGCTGTTTTCTGTGTATAATAAAGAGCACGTATATGAGGAAACATGAAAATACAAGATGCATATTCAAAAGATAAACATATAAAACGGACATATGGTGTAAGTGAGTCATTGGAAATGAATGAAAACAGATTTTTTAAAACCAGGCTCAAAACTTTTACTCACAAGTGCCTTATGAGCTATAAACATCAGTTGTTGTTTTTTATTCAATTTTTATTTTATTATTTTACACAATACCATCTAGTCTATTTGTATTATTTGTATTTGTTACTTGTTCTTTTACCCCTTTACGTCTTTTATCCTACTTTTTATAATCATTTATTTTGCTTTTAATTTGGTCTCCGTGTTCTTTTTAAATGTCACTGTACCTTGAATCTATCTCAGTGTATATGAAACATTCTTTATAAATAAAATAACTGATAAAGTGAGTAATATCATAAACAGGGTAAGACAATAAGACGAATGTTAACAGTCCTCGTATATATAATAATAATCCTCTAGATTAATGGCAGTGAATTACTGGTCGTGAATTATCTGGAGCCGCATGAATCTGATCTGGAGACAGATTCATTTGCTCTCTGATCCAAACACTAAGATGGAAAAGTCAATGTTCACATTCAGCTCCATTATTAAACCTCATGTTGAACCTGTTGGTCGCTTCGAGGTGTCAGGACACATTTCAGCACCGCGGACAGCTCCTGTCAGACAGATTAGCTCAACAGCGACACCCAGCGGACTGAAGGAGGAACAGACTCAGGTGAAAAACAAGTCAATGCTGTGTACAAAGGTAACATGAGCTCATTTGTTTTGATTTATACCCTCGTTATAATCTGAAATATTAGTTTATATGATGTATAAACAGGTGATAATTGGTTTCGTCCCCATTTAAATGGACATCTTATTCTATTACATGTATCTATTATATGTAATTATTGAGTTTATCCAATAGTGTCTATATATATATATATATAATATAAATATATAATATAAAGCAAAATAAAATATTTAACACATTTCAAACATCAACTTATCTAAAGAAACAATAACGCAACAAAACCAGAATACAGCAGAATTTCTATGAGGGAAGAAAAAAAGACGTTCAGTCATGTGTTTGCCTCTCGGATGAAAAAGAATTGTATTATACTAAAAGGGTAAAATCTGGCAGAGCCATTAGTCTCTAAGTTCTTGTTGTTTTTGTTGTTGTCTTTTATTATTTTAAGAAGACAAGAAAGTGCCTTGACCTCATCAACTCACAAAAAAAAGAAACACAAACAAACTTTCAGTATCGGCCTCACGGACTGCAAGTGGCAGCATCCTCTGTTGCCATGGTGACTGTGTTCAGTCTGTGTTACGGCTATATTTTTCCTTGGCCCACAGCCGAACCCCGACTGGCTCCGCTGACGTTACAAAACCCGGGGCTCGGATTTAAAATACACCACTGGTCCGATCACGTCTGTTTAATTTAAAATGACAACATGACTGCTTTTCATCCCGGTGCCTGCAGAGCTGGATGAGAGACAAATTCAACAAGAGTTAAAAGTGACAGAAAGCAGAGTATGTGTGTGTGTATACGTTTCACCGCACAAAGAAACTCACACAATATGAATTTCATTTGGAAGCTATGTCGAAGCTTTGGCTGCACAAATGAGCAAAAAAAAAACCTCTCAGACATAAGTGAGTGTTCATAGAATGTGAGATGAGACTTCAGAATGCTTTTGATTAGCGGATCCCAGCTTAACCAAGGACACCATCACCAATGACATCCTCTCAGGTTCTTTCAAACTTTAAGTCTGTTCCATTTATTTCCTTTCTTCTGTTCTTCTCACTCATCTCCGGTCCGAAGTGATTCTGCTCGTCTATATATCTTCTCTCTTTTCATTATTTTTCCTCCTTGTTTTTATCATTTCCTGCGTCTCCGGCTTCATCTCGACCTCTTCACTACTGCATCGTCCTCGATATTTGTTGTTTCACTGCCTTTTCTATTCCACTGCCTTAATCTCTCTGTTGTTCTCTCCATCTTTGGATGTGTCTCTGGAGTATCGACTACCACTGCAGTTTCTCTCTCTCCCTCCCACTGTTTGGTTTGGACTCTCAGAGGCAAGACGCCCGAGGACACAGAACTCCTTAAAGTAACGCTTTTATACTAAACACTGAATTTGTACATAACAAGGGAACACACTCTGGGGAGAAGCACGGGCGGAAAATTTGGGCTTGCGTGTTGCAAAACGGGTAAAAATTCAAATGCACTCGTAAGATCTTATTGGGAATGAAGCCAATTCAATCATGGGGAGTATATGGAGATTTTAAACTGAAAGGGATGTGTGAGGGAAACGTGGGACTGGAGCCTGAGCAACACACTTCACACAACTCACTTTCTTTCATGAACTTCCCTCGAAGCAGCCGAAAGACAAACACCTGAAGTGTTTTCATGAGCAGAAGACACTTCTCGTCGTGATGTCTCAGATGGTTACCACGAAACTACACGACTAAAGTAATGAGGATCTCTTAGGGAGAAGACAACAGGGTGTAGGAGAGATTCATGCAAGTAGCTCCGAGCGGCCTTGGATGTGGAGTCGCTTTCCTTTGGTTTCAGCTCCGTTAAACCTACAGAGTCTTAGTATGAGATCAAAATGAACCGTTTTTAAAAGACGTGGGAACCAAATGAAAAACATTAGTTAGAGGAGCCTCCTGCTGTGTAAAGAAGGTGATGATGAAGATCAAGAGGATCCCGGCTTCATTAAATTTGTCTTAGCAGAACTGAACTCTGTCAAAACGGCAGAAAACCCTGAATGAACGTGAAGAGCTGCTCTCAGGTTTATTTCTCAATGCAGCAGTAGAAGTTTGTGGGACTGCACCTGTGTGTGTTGGGCCTCCATGTTGTTCTACTTGTCCATCATCACTGCTGGGAGAACTAAAACCAAGCTCAGATCTTTCACTGGGATTTGATCAGAGGAAACCACAGTTTTCTGTTCCTCATCATATCTTCCTCCACATGTGTTTGTCTTTATTATTGCAGCTCCTCTGTCCTCCACCACTTCCTACTCACTTCCTGTTTCTGCACTTCCTGTCTGGGCTTCTCCCCCCTGGCCTTGTCCTTGTCAGTCCACCAGGTGTCCTCGGTGTGGGCCTTGTGGTTTCGTCCTCCCTGGATCTGCTGCCCCTCCCGTTCCTGTCTGAGTGTAGAGATCAAATCTTTCAGAGAAGTTGTTCCTCACTAGTTTCAAGGTTTCATGATTCAGCTGCAGGCCTGTCGCAACCTGCTGCAGGGTTATTAGCCTGCTCCTGACAACTTTCTCTTTCTCCCTGCCTGGGCAAGAAAATAAACTTTCCCCCATGAAGTTAGGAGACAGTATTTGTGTGTGTAGATGTGCTATATTTTAAGATGTTTCAAAGAGTTGGAGTTATTTTTGTGAGAAAGTTCTCGGCCTAGGCAGGTTCACTCATCTCTATGGCAACTTAGAGTATAAAACTGTAAGGCATCCTTTTTTGTAGTCGTTATTATTCATGTCATATCTTTATGTTAAATCTATATATATAGAATATAAAATACAATGCACCACATGAAACACAAACTGAAAAATGCTTTTCAAATGGGATCATTGTTATTATTATCTGCATATGCACTTGTATAACACTGTGATAATTACCCACATGCACAGTTTTGTATATGCAGATTCGAATTTAGACTAGTTTACATGCTGGGAATAATTTATTTTACTTTTCTGGGCAGACAGGTTTCTACCTATTTGGGTTCCTTTTTACCCAAAGTCCAAATTAAGGACATAAAAAGTGTCTCCACTTTCTAAATCAACTTGTCTGACTAATATGAATGAATATACTGAGCCTGCTCATGTGACCAGGCTCCTTACGACACATATTTCTCTGATGACAGAAAATAAAATGATTGCACAATACCACTAGTGAGGGAATTGCCAGTAAACTCTGACTTTCAGTTCTTTTATTATGAAACTGCAAAATAATACCACAAACTCAACTGAACTTCATGTTTAGCAGCAGAAAAGAAAACAGCTCGTTGTTAGTTGGACATTTAAGATTGTTCTGAAGGAGTAAAGGGGCCCAGTTCACTAAAATCCAGGTTTGAAAATGTTTTGAAATAATATACATGTTTTATCACATTTTAATCTATTTAGGACCAAATAACAATAATGTGTTCAGTCAGAAATAAGTGTGAGACTGAGAAAAAGTCAGTTTTATTCATGAAGAAAGTAAAAAGAGTCAATTTAACAACATAAATCCATGTGTGTTGATTCTGGTGTCTCAGCAGTGATTCATTCCAGGGACAAGTTGGCTCATGTTCGCGTGTGAACCTGACACTGCAGGACCTGAAGCTTCTTTCCAGCACTCGCTGAATGTTTTTCTACTCAATAGGTCGTGTTGAGCTCCAGCTCCTCAAATAAGGAAACTTTAGAAACACAGAAATACTTTGTGTTGTGGAGAATATCATGGTGAGTACAGACAAACTCGCTTAACCTCATGTACAGCAGCTCCCTCTGTGTTTCGGCTTTGATCCGGTTCATGCAACGTGATAAAGTATTGATTGTGATGCAGGTGAAAGTGATGAGTCTCTGCTCCGCCGCGAGGACGCACAACGCTCTGGGCTGGGTTTCAATCATCTGGTTCACTTCAGCTGTCAGCATCTCTGGTGAGACGCTGTTCTGTGCATAAACAACGTGGTTTGTCGAGTTAAGAGGTTGCAGCTTATTCGGGATGTTTTGGAAATATGAGGCTCGTCTTTGCATAATGACAGGACACAGTTTTATGATTTAAGGAAAAAAGACAAGTTGTGGTTTCTCTTTTTAAAGAAAAACACACAAGTGACCAATCACGAGTCAGTCTCAACTTTATGACATGATGTTTCACCTCGTTTTTTTATAGATAGAAATATCTTATTAAAACCTGTCAAGTGATCACTTGAACATACACGTGCGATAAGAAACGACAGATATCATCTTCAAGAAAAAAGTATTGAACTTGTACTTTGATTTTTTTTTTTATTTGGTCCATGCCCCATCCACTAACATGGAGGAAGCAGCATCATCCATCATCCTAAATCTATTTTATCCAACCATAGTCTAATCCAGAATAAGGACAAAAACAAGGAATATTATCATCGGATTATCCAGATGATATTAACCAAACGTAGATTAAACATACTCTAACAGAATATTTCGCCTGTTTCATGCTTTTTCACCATTTCAGGCAGTCAAGTGGATCTGCAGGTCGAACCCCAGGTGGAGGCAAAGTGTGGAACAAACGTGACGCTGACATGTGAAGCAACATCTCCGCGGAAATTCGACATTATATTATTTTCCTGGGTGAATGAAACTAACGTTATGTGTTCATATGGAAAAGAGCAGCCTGACCCTGAGTTCCCGTGTGAGCGCTCTCAACACAAACTCACTCTGACTCTCCACAACGTGATGCCGGCCAACAAGGGCAAGTACCTCTGCAAACTACAATCCAACGTGGGAATAAGTGGCGCCTCCACTTTTGTCACAGTACGAGGTGAGATGGATTTTAATTCGTTTTTTCAAAATGTCTATTTCTTTTGTCTTTCTAAGAGTCTTTGATTTTTACAGGTTGCCATGACAAATCTGGTTACTCCATCAATGAGTCTCATGTTGAGTGCTGGTTCACTGGAGTCTATCCCAGCGGCGTCGTCCACTGGTTCCAGGGAGACCTCAACTTAACGGACTCAGCGAGGACACGGGAAGAGGAGGACGGACAAGGACTGTTCAAGGTCCTGAGCGACTTACACGTGGATGAACGAAACCTGAGCCTGCCCTACAAGTGCTCACTGTGGATACCGACTGACGGGAAGTACCTCTTGAGTCAAAAGACAACTAGTCCGGAGAAGATAAGGTCGTCTGGAAGCCCGGTCACACTTCAGCGGATCTGTGTTGTGGTTTGGTTGGTTTCTTTTCTTGACTGCATTTGGAAAAGTTGAAATATGAAATAACCACGAGGTGTCGATCCATGTTTATATGTGTGGCGGCCAAGTTTTTTTTTCCACTGGTTTTCTCATTTCTTGCATTTGAGCGCCGATCGTTCTCTCCGACAAGATGATGAAGAAAAGTCTTGTGTTTAGATGTTTGATGAAAACGATTGAGCTAAATGAATACATAGAGTAATACACAGAGTATATTACACGAATACGTGAGTTTATTATAACACAGATTTGAGCTGAACCAAGGAGCTTGAAGTACAGTTGAAACATTTCAGTTTATATAATATAGGAGCCAAAACATTTCACTTAATTAGCAAATATCTAAGTTTATTTGTGCAGCACATTTCAACAACACGGCAAATCAAAGTGCTTTGCATGAAATATAAAAGGAGTAAATACAAAAAAGAAGCATTTACAATTTAAAGGGTTACATAAAAAATACATTTATCTGCAGAGGAGGGAGCGAGTGGATTTGTGGTCTTCTTACAATCAAATCCTGCACAACTGGAAGTGAATGCTCAAACCAAATCACCCACTTGATGGCAGCAGAACATCGACTGCAGATCAGAAACAGGAGCAGGGGGAGCGGGTGTGAGACTGAACGACCAGAGAGACTCAGAACATTGACTGAAACTGCTTAAGAAAACCACTGTTTTGCAGATGTACATTTTTGGCTTTTGGATTTCAGATACATTTACTTGTATTTTCTACTCACTTGAACTCAAAAATGATCATTTAGATTTCTTCCTGCTGGCCAGAAAGAGGCAGCACATTATGTGGACTCACAGCAAGAAGGTTCCCAGTTTGAATTGGGGATTAGATTCCCTGGAGACTCTAAATTGTTGTGGATGATTGTTGTTTGTCTGTGTGTTGGCCCCATTAAATAAAACAGAAAGACTACAATACAGATTTTCTTAAGTCAATACACTGGTGATACATTTGCAGTGGTGGTTCAGGTGTAAGTACATTAACTGAGGTATTTGTACTTTGAGTAAATTTAGCTGAAACTGCACATTAGGCATGTGCATCTTCATCATAGCTACATTTCACAGTGGAAGTCTATCGTTGTTTGTGTTGTGTTATGATGAAAAGATCCAGACCATAGAGATCTCTGGAGGAATCTATGTTTATTCTCTCCCATGGAGTATAACTGCAAAAAGGGCAAACACCCTGTTACCAGGAGAGGTCAACACAAGTGAACATTGGGGTGCAAACGTTGTCATGACATGAACTTTTATTTTGTCTTTTCTAAATGAGTGTGTGGGTGTGGGTGGTGTGTGTCTTGGATGGTGGTGGGGGTTTGTACTTAAACTTTATTTTTTTACAATGAGTTATGCATGTGCACAGAATGCAATAAACAAAACTGTTTGCAGATTGGAATCATGTGGTGTGGTATCATATGTTTTTCCTGTCCCTTCTTGCCTGGGTTCCCAAATTCCCTTGACACGTCCCTGCACGTGAGAACCAAGGTGTCTGGACGGCGGAGCGAAGCCGTCTCACTGATTCCAGTATTTCTGCTGAGCTAAGCTAACAGGATGCTTCATGTTTACTGTCTGGATTAGTGAGGTGTTATGCAACTTGTATCCAAGCACAAAAAAACGAATCATGTCAAACTCTTTTTTAAATACCATCATAATGAGTCAGAGAGATTCTCCTCAGTTTCATTTTGTTTCGTTTTAGGTTTGTTTCCAGAAATGGAACTTTTATCCACAGAACCATAATTATGTGAATAAAACTCGACCTGTTTTTATCTGATGTTTCTGAAATGGTGAAATGTGTCGTTAGATACAAGGGTCCTGTGTAGGTGTCTCATTTGCAAACACATTAGCACTGACACACAACAATGCATATATTATCTTTTTTACTTTCTATTTGGGAACATATAAAATAAGTGAGGTCCATGCATTTAATCAGGTCCCAGTTTAATGTTACTGCAGCCGACAGCACACGTTGGATCCTCATCTCGTTTCAGAGATGTGCTCTAGCAAAACCTTTGGGCGCAGAAACTACACGATTGATTTCTCTTATTCAGAAACAGCACTGTTGCCATGGAGAAGTGCAGCTGCCGAAGCTTCGTCTGAAGACAATATATCGGCTTTTCTCTTATGTGTTGCACCTTTTAGAGCTAACGACTGAATGAGTCCCTCTGAAAGACCAGCAATTAGATCAGCTCGGCTGTGAGAGGCACTCGATCCACAGCGATCCATTTCCTCAGAGGTCAAATTAGAGTTTATTATCCAGGGATTCATTCATGTGCCTTTATCTGCAGTCGGGTGCATCGTGGTCCGGGTGCATCGAGTTCCTGGAAACATACAAAAGGCGGAGTTAGTTTCATACATAGCACTTATCCTATTCGTTCATATTAATACATGGCTTTGGCAGCAGTAGGTTTGCTTTAACCGCTGACAGATGGACGACATGACAGCTCCTCAAAAGTGAAGCCAAAACGCTGTGATCGCCACCTGGTCACTGGCTGCAGCATAGGTATTAAAATCCTATCTACTCCAGGTTAGTTGATGGGACATTGATCAAACAAAAATGACTGTTTCTGTCATTTTATTCAGTTCTTATCACACTGATTAAGTGTATATTTTTCTGGTAAGTTTGGTTTTAATGCCTCGTCCATCTTTATATACAGTCTGTGGTCGGTAATAAGTTGATTCATCTTTCATTTTACTTCATTTTAAGAGTGGACAATGGGAACAGTCGAGTCAAACTTTGTCAGGTAACACACATTTATACAGATCCACGCAGATGCAAATCCTTGATGTTGCATTTAAGATCATATTGCACATCATCTAATTTAATAAGGAGGAAAACAAAACTTTCACTTTTTTTATTAGACTCATTCCACTGTGTAGGTGGAGAGCCACGATCCCAGACCTCTCACAAAAAATTCATCACAATCAGCTCATTACCGGCTGATCAGAGCCTCACACGCTGCTGCAGTGGTGAGTTTTGATCCCACGATAAGGTCACAGGACTGAATGAACCCAGACCTGAGTTCACAGCGCCTCCTTGCACACAAGCACAAATTGGATTCACAGAATAACGCACTTATGTGCATCATTCAGTGGAATGGACACATACACTTGAAGAGAGACATGAGATCGAGGCATACATGAATCTTCTGGTTTAAAAGCTGTGCTGGATATGTTGAATTGGAAATGTTTCAAAAAGCAGAACGTATGTCTGATGAAAAGACACGTGAGGAGTACAAAGGGTAACATCTATTGTGTCATATTGAACATCATGAATACGTCTGATTTATTCATGAAATGTTTGGAGGCGAGAAGAGAACTGAATTCTCAACCATTTGTTTGAAAGTGCTTTATTATTTCCCTCAGATTTATTCAAACACATTCGTAAAGCTTTGGGATACGTAAAAAATCTTTAACCCAAGTTGAAAAATGTTCAGCTCCCATGTGTTCTTCTTTCCATTGACTGTATATGAGCACATCACCTATAAAATTCCATCTGAACCACAAACTGAATAAAGAGGACGACCCACTTCCTCGAACTGTGCAGAAGTGAAGTCAAAATATTGCTATATATACGCTATCCAGGTCCCAACGTGTACTTTCACTTTTTAGTTTGATCCGTGTCCCATCCACTAACATGGAGGACACGGGATTATAGTGCAGGCAGCCACCAGGGGGTGATCAAGATGTTTTGGCCTCACTTTTGGGGAGCAGTCATGTCATCCATCTTTATATTCATATACGTCCTCTGAACACACAGTTACATTATTTGTTTTTGCCTGGGAAACAGATTAATTGCGGCCAAATTCCATTCAGCAGTTTCGTTGTCCGGGTTATGTTGCATGTCACACTGCCACGTTTTACTGAGACAGTTAATTAGAACAGGAACATTTCAACATTATTAAGTCAAATTCCCGCTAAAAGGCTCCTGAGTTTCACTAACGTAAATGTCAATGACGTGGTTTAATCATTTGAATGGCTCTTAACGCACCTGTTGCACTAATGTGCTCTGATTCAAGTAAACACGTCACCGTTGCACTTCAGCTGCCTCCCTGAAATAGAATCAACAATTGTGAATCCCGGCGACGGTTTGGGCACCGGAGTGGGCGGGCGACCTGCAATCAGAAAATGTTTTTAATTGACAGAAAACGTTGACCTCTGCCGCCCGAGCTCCATCAAAGGAGTCAGACATCAAAAAAATTGAACAGTTATATAAGCTTCCAATTATTTTTATGTAACTGCGATGGCTCCGGCTCCTCCTCCTCCTCTTCGCTCCGATGCTGCAGCATTCTTCCACGTGCGGATACCGAGCGCATCACATACAGTACATGACTGCACTCAACGTATGCACACGCGTCCGCAGCCGTGTGGAAGAAGTGGTGGCGATGGCAACAGTGATGAAAAAGGCAACCGCTGAGCTGCTGCATTAAAAAGCATTGAAGGCCTTTTTTCTTTTGAATGAAAATGTGAAATGCCTGCCACTCACATCATACAGCGATGATAGAGAACAATGGAAGTTGGCTTGGCAGGTCTAAGAATGTCCAATAAGGTGTATTTAAAAAAAAATCTGTTCAACTGTCACTTTTCTGTCTCTAAAAATATGACGTTATGATCACATCTTTTTTAAATACGACATTTCTTCACCTTTCTTTGCACTTTGGATGTTCCTGGATGTTATGATGTGGTTTTATCATGTCAGGTGAAATGGGGATAGATTATGTTATGTATGATGTAATGTAACGCATGTTGAGTATATTCCTGGTATGGATTTGAAAAAGCACAGGCGTTGCCACGGTAACGACATCTTTATCTTCATTTATTCTCAGGGCCCATTGATGGACATTCCATATGCAAATCGCACATTCTTAAACATGTATTATTATGTTTTTCAAGCTTGATTAAACAGCTTCATGAGCATTGTAATGAATTTAAAATATAATCTGAAACAATTTAATACATTCACCTCCTCCACAGAACTGAAAGCAGAGTGGTGACAGAGTGGAAAAGTAAGACCGTGACAAAAAGGCAATGTCAAATCAAGGTGACAGCTCGGAGCTTTAAGAAAACAGCCTTAAAACAATGATTAAAATCTAAATGTCACCTTCTATTTAGAATTTGAATGCAGAAGTGATTCTTCACCCCGAGTGACTCCATCAGATAAAGAGCAGACGTAGACTCGGTCCACTGGGATCGACAGTCATCGTATCGGTGGACTACATTACTCTCCACTATCTCACCACATTACACAGTCAAAGCGTCAGGGTCACGTCCCTCGGAACCCAAACAGGGACACTGATCACTGTGCCCTCATGATACTCGAGAGGTTTCACACCTCTACTGGAGATGGAGTGCAAAGTGTGTGTGTGTGTGTGTGTGTGTGTGTGTGTGTGTGTGTGTGTGTGTGTGTGTGTGTGTGTGTGTGTGTGTGTGTGTGTGTGTGTGTGTGTGTGTGTGTGTGTGTGTGTGTGTTTACATTTGCAGTCTAAAGCTGGAGAATCAGGTGAGGGGTCAGCTTGATTAGTGTGTAAAAATAGAACCTTCAAGATTTCCATCACAAATTAATAAAATAATATAAATGATAATAAAAAATGTGAATAATAATAAACATCATGAAGTAGATAAACTATTGATTAGTCCCCAGAGTGCTGCTCATTGTGGGAACTGTTGGGTTTCTCTATACATTTTAAGGTGTGGACCTTATTATGGTTATAGATAAGTGCTTCACAAATACAGTTATTATTAAATGAAATTCCCTTCAATAATAGTAATAGGATTATTATTTTAAGATTATCTTTTCTCAAAGTCTATATCAGATATTGACATTTTTCCTAATGACACTTTATTGATTTACTGCACTTTGACATTGTTGCTGCTCCAGTGAACAGCAGCTCCTTCAGGCGCAGGGATCATATGAAAAGTGACAGGGTGATGATGCATCTCTATAATAATAATAACACAATAACACATTTTTATTTTATTGAGCCTTTCTAAACACACAAGGACACCCTACAATACATGATACATCATTTAAATAATATTCAAACTACATGAAATGTGAATACAGGAATATTAAAGCTCCTCTGTCATAGATTGTGACGATATGATATTAAATGTGACATGAAATAAAAGCAAAGCTGAGGAGAAAACAGCAGGAAGAACAGGAACTCTTCGCTAAATCTGCATTTTTTGGAGCTTGCTTGCTAAAGAGGCAGATATTATGTGAATTACAGGGTGTTGATAACATCTCTGTCGTGAAATGTGACATTACGAAACTAAAAATGGCAACTAAAGCATCACTGAGAAGAAAAATGAGCATGTGTACATGTATCTGGCTCATCCTGAGTGTTGACCCACTGATGCAAATTTCACTAAGGTCGCTGATTGCCTGCAGTCATGTACAGTGCTTGAAGAATGCGTTCACCTTGACGAAGGTCTTGAGAGGAACAATTGAAACCCGGGGCCGTCAGAGCAACACATGTGAGGATGCATTTATCTCGCACCGGGCAGACGATGCTGGGAAATGGAAACAGACGCAGTAAACCCTTTCCCCCCGAGAGGCCATTATTCAACATTACTCCAGGCAGCTTGTTGTGTAAGTTGTTGTGCGGTAAAACAGCAGATGAACCAGACAAACCTTTCAGGATGTTTGAGCTGCAGCACAGACGCGTCTCTCATGTCCATGGTGACGATCGGCAGCTCAGAGTTACACCATGATGAGGCTTTCTGCAACAATTTGTCCAAACAGTGCAAAAGAGGATTTATTCTCAACCATCTCTTTGAACCAACCATTACTGTGGACCAACAAAATGTTAGTGGTGAGTTTGATGAATCAAAGGAATCCATGCAATGTGCTAGATGGACGATGAATGAAGCCAAAATATCCAAGATACCAGGAAAATGTTGTTGTGTTTGCTCAATATACGAGAAAATGAAACGTATATGAGAAAAATCCCTGAAAATCCTTGAAAAGCACAATGCATCGCTCATGACCTACTCTACTCTTTCACTGTGACCTGCTGACCCAGGAAATGAATTTCCCTTCACAGGATTTTGTGAAGGTCAGGTGGGTGTTTGTGGGTTGGTTTGAAACATCCTCACATATTCACCCATCCACGACTCTAAATCTCTATATATGACACTTGGTTCAGATCTTATTCATTTGTATGTATGATTAAATCTAAACATCATCATTAAAAACTTTAATGTGTGGGGAAGAGCTCACCTTCCGTTAGACTGTCTATCGGTGACACAGCCACTAATTACCTCCACTGGGGGAGGTTATGTTTTCATTTCTGTTTATCTACTACTGAAAAGTAGTTATTCCAGATTAGCATAAGGAATCATAAACAAATGAGGGAGCTCGGCCACTGCTGTTCATCAACAGGTCTTAATAACCTGAGGGCAAATCTTTCTGCGTCTGCTTCGGTGTGGAAAATGTGTAAAAGCTTGACATGTAAAATTGATTTATAACAATTTTAAATTCATGCTCCGAGGGGGGGAAAACAATCGATGCAGTCATTGAATTTAATTGCAGATTTTCACCCTAGAGTGACTCTGATAAAACCACAATTTGGAGAAATCCAGTTGAATCCTCTGCCCCCTGAGTCTCCGTCTCCAACAATCAATAACAGCATAATCCTGCTCGGTTCAGGCAGAGACAGCAGCGCTCGGCCAAACAATAGAAAACAGCTACTTTGAAAAATAATGACAGTGGAGGTGCACAGACGGTGCCCGTGTCTTGTTAAGTTTAATACAGAAACTCCTCCTACAAAGGAAACAAAAGAAAAACATTGTCAAAAGTCAGTGATTCAGCTAGAAACTGGCAAAGCGCAGCTGGAACTATAAGCTTCTTTCTGAAGTCGGCTCCTGATGCTTCAAACGACCCACAGTCAAAGTGATGAGCTCTAAGAAGTACACGGTGTCTGCAGCGCTCTGTGAGGACAGTTCAGCTCCATGGGGCCAGAGGCTGAAATGAGGACAGAACTTGAATCTATCATCTCTACCACACACACACATATATATATATATATATACATAAAGATGGTTACATATATTCATAAGGGGCGTTTGGATGACCTGCAGGAGTCATTGTGAGGTCAGGTGTACACACTGATAATGTGTATTAACGGCTTTTAGCACAGTACATTTAACTGCAAAACCAACAGCAGCTATACAGTGAGAATCACATATCTCCAAATCTAAACATGATCAAATCTGAACTTTTAGTTTTGAAATAAAAAAATGATCCAGTAAGTGTTCCTGTGTTTGGACTGAGAGAATGATCCTGTTCTTAAACAAAACACACACATCATCACAGGCTTTTCTTTCTGAGCTCAGGGAAGATGTATAAAAATAAGTGTCTCCAGAGAAATAGTTTTTAACGCATATAAGAAAAGAAGTGAACTAAAGTAGTTGTTATAATTGGTGACTGGTGGCTTTATATTGTCTTTACAAATGTAAGAAAAGTTAAAAATCCATCAATAGAACAGAGAAAAAAAATCTGTGACTCGTAAAAGTTTTAGAGCAAAAGTGAGAGAATCACCTGCAATTCTGAATATTAATGACTCACGTGTTGTTACAATATTGATCAACTTAATTGAAAATGGCACTAGATGCTAGTTGTTAATAAATAGATTTTTGTCCAGATGCTTTGCAACAGTACGAAATAAGTCGGCTGTCTTCTCTAAGGGGAACATCACTAACAGTATCATCTCTTTCTCTACCTGCTTAAACACGCACAGGAAGTTTTCCACTTCCCACCACACATCTCCAGACTGTACAGTTATCATAGTGTGTGTTTACCGAAGGTCCAGTCAGCGACGAGGAAACGGACACTGAGCATCAGACATACTTCTCTCAATGCCAGAATAAACACCTGCTGCTGCTTGAGAAAACAGGAATTTCTTATCTTCATCTCGAATAAGTCATGGACACGCACGGAGTCGAGCCAGAGAGCTCTGCACAGTGCAGCGAGGCGTGGGGACACCAGCCACCGCCGGCTAACCGCAGCTGTATGTGCCCCCCTCCACCGCCACACCTCTCATTATCCAGGGCATGATGTTCCAGAGGCGATGGACAACATCAGACCTGTTGCCACCAACAAGGGAGGAGGCCACCCACTCGGCAGAAAGTCCCAAAGCCGATGACTGAAAAGGACGGATTTAGACAAACTATGAGAAATTAGCAGGCTGGTGTTAGTGGGTTTCTGTGAGTTCTCTGCTCTGGACATGTTATGAGATGTTAGCATCTACAGAATGAGATGGGTTTGATTACGATATATATTAAAAACAAGGTAAGAAAAGTTGTTATTATCAGCTGTACTGGGCATATCTCAGTTAAAACATTCCAGCGAGGAGGAAGCTGTGAAGCAGCAGCTGCTTGTGGAAGTTGTGTCTGTTCTTGTTAAAAAGTATTCACACAGCTTCAGTCTCCATGGGAAAGAATCCATGGCTCCCTGTCCCGGGCCATTATGCACACGTCACGCTGTTTCTCATGCGAGACGGATGATGGAGCGGCATCAGACCCTCGGTGTTACATCAACGTCATGTGGGGTTTCTGGGTCAAGCTCTACACCAGCGTACAGTTCACGTTCTTTATGCCACACAAGACGAAGACAATGACTCATGTGTGACTTACACTCCCTCACTGATAATTATTAGGAACTGTTTGTTTTGCACTGTGCAAACTTTAACTTTTCCAAATATAGACTGCTGAGTACATATCGGTGCCATTAAAACCACAGGGTGTCCTGGCTAGATTTGGCCGGGCTGCCACTCAAATCAACACACACACCTAGATAAACACACCAAACCCAAACCACACTTATATCATGAAAACACACGTGACTGTCTCAGCCAGGTACTGTGTGCCAATGTTTGCAGACTGCACCAACTAATGCTGATGTACCTGCACCAGCTTATCAAACACTGTTGTGTAAATGTCATCAGGTGCCACCTCCTGAAACTAGATCTAGATGTGGAGCTTTCTAAGGAACCTGAAGTGATGAGTAAACAGAACACACACCCCTCTCTTCTTTCAGGACTTTAATGAGACGCTGCTGAGCCGTGCACAGAAATCATAACTTATCGATAAAGCAAACAGGGTCCGGAGAGGGTGTCCTTTCTCTGTGAGTGATAACAGACTTTGTGCTCAGAGAACAGGCCGTTCTTACAGTAATCGAATACAGACTAACACCTCTGAGCCGGTGGGAGCAGCTCCGCGTTGCACAACAGCCCAGGAACAAGCAGCTGCTGGAGAAGCTCCCGACAGGCTCATTGGATTTGCATATTTCTTTAAATACAAGGGTCCTGACCAACTGGCACTGCACTGCCATCCCTGGAGTCACACTGCTATTTAAAAATATAAACCACAAATTAATGCTTAGCATTTATCAGCTAAATAGCCAGATACTTTCCTGAGAAATTGGTGGAAAAGAAAGTTTAAATAAAAGGAGACTTAGATTCATCATGCAGACAGAAACATCGCTTGAAATGCTAACATTGCTCGATGTCTGAAGACTGTTAATACACACAATCCTCTGCTAATATGTTTGCACAACTATTTAATAAGGAGAGAAGATGACAGTGTAAATACGTTCTCTATTAAAATAGATCCCATCCTTGTATCAACCTGAACCCTCCTTGTATTTTCATTCATCAAAGTTTATATTCTTTCCCCTCTCAAGTCGTTTTTTCACTTTAACCTCAAAGAGCGCCCTGACCTGTGAGCAAACATCAGGATGGATGGGTTGGGAGAAAATGAAATATATGTGCTCCCTTGCTGGGGCCGTCTTGGCTCCAGTGTTTAATGAAGTGAAGAACCTGAGAGAGGGACTTGAATTGCTCGGGGGCCTTGAGCTTTAGTTTCAGGACGGTTTGGGGGAGAATGCAGGACAGAGGTCAGACTTAACATCCCCAAGGCCCTGGCTGGGAGTTTAGAAAAAGCAGCACACAACCATATTAACAGGAGATGCACTTTTGTGAGGCTTTTCTATGCAAGAAATAAACAGAGAGCAAATAAAACACAGAGGGAATCAATTCCAATGTGCAGTCTTGGCACAGATGTGGTCGAATCTAATCTGAAACAAGCCAAGAGGAACCGAGGTGCAGGATTCTACACATTTAACAATTACATTTTCAAATAACGTGACATGTTTCAACTTGGAAAACCCTTTCGGCTCTCAGCGAATGATTCTGTGGTATCATAGCAACAAGTGACAAAGCCTGGGCTGCGGGAGCATGTGCGAGTACGATAATGAAACCTGTAACAATATTTTTCTACTGTGTCTGAGCAGGCAGGTTTCCTCAGGGTTCGCATGTGAATCTCAGCTGCACTAACAAAGATACCGAACATGCACTTTTTTTACACTCAATGCAAAATAGGTCAAAACATGCACTTCGGCGCAGCAGATAACACAACGTGCCTAAAATCATCGCATCAAATCCAGGCAAACACAAGGGTCACGCTTGCTGAGTGCGCAGGAACAAAAACATCTCCGGCAGCCTCTTCACTTCAGCATCTGGCATGTGACCACAGGGACCAATTTCCCTTTGTCATGTGTGCAAATAAACCAGCAAGTGCAGGAGAAACGACATGAGAAACAGACGCAGATTTGTCTGCAGCAAAGCAGATTTGTGCATGAAATAAAACGAACAGGATTTTATGCATTTCAGGATTGTTATATGAACAATCACGCTTTCAGGTCTCCCCCTGCTGGAGAGGGAAATATTCCATATTGTATAACAGTCTTGCACGGATCAAATGACGTTTTATTTTGGACATTAGCATCAATTTGTGGTCGTACTGTTCGTGTGTGGCTGGTCCACAGAGAGCTGCTCTACATCCATGACCTTTTAACGACAGCAACCAAAATGACGGTCAGAGCATTGATGACGCTCCGACTAAACCCAGTGACCTCGCCTGTGAACGCTCTCAGCAGAAATGCTTTGCTCATTGTTATATCAAATACTATATATGAATATAACTTTTGATTCTCCATTCAGTCTGTAAACTTAGGAATTGAGTCGGTAACCATGTGGCTTTAGAATCTGCTGAGAAGATTTCTCTTATCCAAAAAACAAGCTCACCACAAGGTTCATTTAGTATCTGGAGCTTTTGTCTTATAAAGTCATATTCTACATCTTTCATGTGGGATTTTTGGCAAAAAAGCTAATTTATTATTTTATTATTTCATAACTTATGCATCAAGAAGTTTAAACAAGAATAGAAAAAACAAGAACATGTTTGCAGGTTTGCTTAAATGACATTCTTAAGATGATAAGTATTATTAGAGGCTGGAACAACCCCACCTCTGTGTTGTGTTTGCTGTCACACATGGAAATGTTCTCCACCTTCTCCACCTGTTTTTCTTTCCCCCTCTTACTCTACTATATTTGCATCAGTGTCTCTGATTCGCTGCTTTATGTTCACAAAGAGAGATATGTCCCTCTCCTGATTGGCTGAGAGCAGAGGGGGGGAAGGCACCATCAGAGAACATAAATACAGAAGTGCAGCCTGACAGGCACATGCATCTGCTGTCATCACCCAAAATCCAGCTCCATCACAGACAAGGATCCACAGGTGAACTGGAGGAGAAACAAGATAAACACAAGAGGAGATTCTTTCACATCAGGAGGAACAACGCAGCAGACCCCACCATGTCGATGGAAGTGAAGGAGAGGACAGAGGTGCGTCTGGTGTTTCTGGGAGCAGCTGGAGTGGGTAAGACCGCCATCATCCAGCGCTTCCTCAAAGACACCTTCGAACCCAAGCACCGGCGCACGGTGGAGGAGCTCCACAGGAAGGAGTATGAGGTGGGGGGCATGAAAGTCACCATCAACATCATGGACACCAGTGGCAGCTACTCCTTCCCGGCCATGCGGAAGCTGTCCATCCAGAACAGCGACGCCTTCGCCCTGGTCTACGCCGTGGACGACCCCGAGTCCCTGGTGGCCGTGAAGAGTCTGCGAGATGAGATCCTGGAGGTCAAAGAGGACAAGTTCACGCCTATCGTGGTAATAGGCAACAAGATCGACCGCCAAGGTGATCGACAGGTGTTCAGCAAGGACGTGCTGTCCACCGTGGAGCTGGACTGGAACCACAGCTTCCTGGAGTCCTCGGCCAAAGACAACATCAACGTGCTGGAGGCGTTCAAGGAGCTGCTGCTGCAGGCCAACCTGCCCAGCTGGCTCAACCCGGCGCTGTGCCGGAGACGGGAAACCTTCCCCAAGGAGAGCAACAAGCGACCTCCCATGAACAAGACCAACAGCTGCATCATCTCATAGTGATGGAGCAGCAGCACAGAAAGAGACTGGGAGGAAAAGAGCTCGGCCCACTGGGAGCTGACTGCACAGAAACAAACAGTGTTAATTAAATGTTTTAAAGACTCCGAGTTGAAGAACTATGCTCCCTCGTCAGCTGTGGACCCACAGATGCTCTGATGAGGACGAACATGAGATGATGAGAACAGATTCCACCTCGACGACCTGACAGAATGTGGCTGAGCTGCTGGAGCAGTGACAAAAAAACAAGAAAGTGCACAGACATGACTGAGTGTGAATGAAGCAGTGCTAAATGTGTAGAAGCAGAGTTATGTATCGTACGTTTTCACACAAATCTCTGTAAATATGACGTTTCGTCTTCGGGTTTCTTGTTGCTGGTGTTTTGGGTTTTTTCATTTTTTTTAAAGCACAATAACTGTGAAGTCTTTGGGTATTTATGCAAAAGTGAGTTTGTGTCCTCGTACGATGACGTTTTATGAAAGTGAACAACAGAAGAGCTTAAGGTGGAAGCTGTTTTTTAATATATCAAACATTATGCTGTGAAATGTGTAGATTGTCCGTCTGTATTGAAATGCTGCTTAGCGTAACCTCATTACACACGTGTCAAATATGATTTTGGAATACATACTGTCTATGTTTCAATAAATTCTTTTTTTTTCCTTCATTGATGACTGACCTTTCTTAAAAACTAAAATGTTTAAGGGATTATTCATCAATACACCATAGTGACATTTGTGTTACTCACCAATGCTCATTTTAGGATTAATAAAACCACCCGATAAATATCAACTAGTTATTTTCAAGTCTTCTCTGAATAATATGTGACAGTGGTGAATCTGGAAAGCTTTAAACTGCTGGACTCTTTCACCTGTTATTCTGTTGTAAGTCTTTTTTTATGTTAAAGGCATATTCAATTAAATCACTCTAATTACCGTCCAACTTGAGTCCTTCCATCTCTCCAACAGTGATGTAAGTTGATTTGAAGAAGACAAAAGTAGTCCTTAATATTATTAGTATAAGTACTATAGTAGTAGTAGTAGTAGTAATTACTCTCAGGCATGAACCAAAGCCTCCCTGGAAGGCAGTGTCGATACTGACTGAATTATCGAGGACAAATAAAGGACCCAATGGACTTGTTGCGCATGGATTGAATTCCACACACTCTCCATTCTGTATTATAGTGCCATCTGGTGGTGATTATGCAGCAACTCAGGCTTTGTAGGTCCAAAGTAAAATATCACCAAAAGTAAAATGAAAAAAGACCCAAAACAAAACTACTGCAAATACCTCATCAACTTCAGGCTCCAATGAGCATTCAGGTAAACCAAGTCAAGTGAAAAATTACAAACAAACAAAAAAACTGGTTGTGCTCTCGACATGTGCCAGATATTTTCATTTCTTTTTAAAAATTCACAAAAAAGTCAAAAAAAAGCCTAAGCTCGCAATGTTAAAGTAAAAACAATAAATAGTGGTTTCTCCCCCTCAATCGAATCCGCTCCAAAGGTTAATGGGTTCCTCCTCTGCGTACGTCCTACCCTTCGACCGAGGGCTTATAAAACGGTTCAGTGGTTTTTGTGTTATCCTGCTAAAAGACAGACAAACAGCACTGAATTGTGATTAACACTGTTTTCTATACGACACCCGCATGTACTCTACATCCAGAGAGGCTGCAGGTTTTCATTTCAACCAAGACGAAAAAACTAAGTGAGGAGGAGGAGGGTTGGCACTCTCCTTCATTCCTCCAATTCTGATATTTAAGGAGCACGATAATGTCGAGATGTAAACTGCTGTGTCACTTTTACTCATCACTTTAATCTGTTTTTGACCTTTTTGATGTTCTCTAAATGTATGTTCTGATAAAAAAAAATCCCCGAAAGGCCACAGGGACGCAAAAAAAAGGTGCACTTCCTCTTTCCAGGAACACTCAAGAGTAGGTGCATTGTTTCCCCAGAATGAGACGAGGAAGTGACCTGTGATTATCAAGTCTCTGGTTCCTCTTTGGGTCTGGTTTAAACTCACAGCTGTCTCCAGCTGGTCGGCAGCACACGGACGGAGACGGAGAGGCGGACAGTCCCTTTGAAAACTCAGGTGTGGACTTTACATTTTATTCAAGATGTACCGAGCAGATATATTAACTGTTTGAGTTTAAGAGCGGGATTTTATAATTGGATTATCTTTATTTTTAGCAGATTATTATGAAAATCATTTAATCTCCCACCTTAAATGACGAGCGTGTCTGTGTGTCTCTGCTCCTGGACTTGGTTGAAGCTCCTCAGTGTTGGAAAGATGCCTGAGAAGTTTTTAGCGAGTACAGGATCTGTGACCGTCACTACGTCAAGGGTTCAACAGGTGGAATTGTATTTTAATTATATGTCATTTTTTAGATAAATATTGATTGTAAGGCTGTAATGAAATTAAACATCGACTTTTCTACATTATAATATATTCCAACCATAGAGGTTATCATTTGCCCTTTTCTTCTTTTCCACAGGTGAGGTGGAAGGAACACAAATCAATAATAATCCAGATTAACTATATGAGGATTAAGAAAAATGACTGTGGTGCATGCTGCCAATTTGATGTGAGATAGATTAGAACTAATAAAGTAAGAATTTTGCAATTATATGGTACCATCGTGGTCTGCGTCTGATTATTCACCAAAAGAACAGTAATACTCTCCCTGTTTGGAGACAATGCACAAGAGGGAACAGTTTTATTATTTCCATAGACAATAACAAACGCTGTAGAGGCAGACAGGGGGGGGGTTACATACAGAGAAGACATCATGACATTTTGCAATATGATCATAACTTCAGCATTTGATACGGACTTCCCCTTAACTTTGCACCAACACAACACCAGTGTGTGCATCAAAACTTCAAACCATCAGAACATGAGGGGGATTCCAACAAAACCCGGTAAAAAGCAAAACGTTGCACAGGGCCGCTGTACGGAAGCCAATCTCACACTTTGAATGCAAATACGTGTGCGTTGGCTTGTAAAGCATGTTTCCCTGAGCAAAAGGGTCAATCAGCAGAGACGCACTAAATTCCCCTTGAGCTTCTCTCTGACTTTTACTCAGAGGACACAGACAGGTGCATGTGTTCAGTTGTTATAGGGACAAACCAGTCATTTAGAAACCAACATGTCAAACCTGTTCTGACATGGTGTTAATATCGGTCCTGGTATTTTTACACTTCTCTCTGTCCGCATGTTGATTTGTTTGTCGCCACCGTCACAACATCAACAGAATGATTTCTATTTTTTCAAATGGGTAAAATCTTTCTTTATAGTGAAGTTGCACACAGTTCAGTCATTCATTCAGATCCTCCTGACTCGTTTCACCGACACACAGACACACACACACCAACATTGTCATCGGACACAATTATTTGGGAGTCACACAGTGGACATAGGAGACACCTTCAGGACGGATGTTAACACCAGGTGTGAACAGGGCCACAGACCATCCGGCTGTTCACATGTTTTTACCCACTTACTATAGGACTGCTGCTGATAATGTTTACTCCTTCCAGAAAGGCATTGGTTTCCATTTACTATAATAATGCATAAAAAACCTTAAGTAGCAAGTCGCCCATCTAATTGGAATTTGCAATGGTTGTATATGCACGGTGATGCCCCTGAAAGCATGGATCGAGTCTATTTTCATTTAAGTGCTGAGAGTCTCATCAGGAACTCAAAACTGGTCTCCCAAAAGTATTATTTTCACATAGCGTAACGCAGCCGGCTTAAAGGATGCAGCATATAACCAAACTCTACAGCTCCAGACTTTCAACTCGCAGATACAGTAACTGCTACATAACTATAGCAAAGCAGGTTGGTGCAATTTGAACATGATCCGCTCTGGAAACCAGGCTAACGTTCCTTTCAGCCAGTTAATAAGTACAGTATGTTGTTCTATGTTCAGTCAGTTTGTAATGTATTAAAAGGTTCAGTTCACTCAATCAGAAATAACTCATCTTCTATTTATTGCCTGTTATATGAAGCCATTCACTGTTAGGAGGTCTGCCGCGACCACAATACTGAGGTGAATTTCATTTGTGGTCATAAAATTCTTTCTATAGCCCACAGCTGGTAGGTTGGTTTTTTCAAATATCAAATTCAGATCTTAAAATTAAACACCCCCGAGTCCCATTCACATCTATTAAGGTAATCGCAAGAATCTCAAAGGAGGATTTCTTGAAATAGCTGCAAGCAAAACCTAAACCACATTGTTAGCTAGGTATTGCTAAAGGTAAGTTGTTATAGCTCAGTGGAACAGACCATCTAATAACAGACAATGTAAACGGACGGCCCATTTGTTTCTGCAGATAACGACAAACTTCTAACTTTTACCAAATGTTCCTTCAAAAAAAAGCTGCATAATAAATATTCAGTAGTTTGTGAGCAGGAGTGAGTCCAGTTGTCTGAACACATCGCATTAAATGCATTTTAATCACAGTGCTAAGCACCCCCGATCACGAAGGCTAGCAAGAGCATCGGGAACTCATCTGTTTCAATGTCTGCAGATGAAGCTCTTTAAATCATTAAATATTGAGGTACGACAACAAATCTTTTTAAACGTTGGGGAAATCAATGACAGCAGCAAAACATTGTAAAGGAACCAAGGTTTCAGAATCTGACGAGAAAGATTCAAGCTCAAATCATCCTTAACGTTTTTTACATCTTTTGGAAAGATAAATAACATGGAGCATTTTGGTACATTTCATTTTCCTTCTACATTATTAGGACACATGTGATCCTTGAGACAACAGAGAGCACATGGAACATGGCATTAGCATGTTTGTTTTACAGGACTGGGAAGAAGTGCACCGGCGCTCAGTCACTGTCAGACCCACCTCAGCCTCCACCGTCTGAGAACTCTAGTCGTCCACAGTGATGTTACGGAACAAGTAGGCCATGGACTCTCCGTTGTGGATGCGGCGAATAGCTTCAGCCAGAATCATGCTGACATCCACCGTCTTGATTTTGGGACACTGCAGCTTCTGTACCTCATGGGGGACGGTGTTGGTGACCACCACCTGTGGACCCAGACAACACAGACATGTTCAGTCCTGCACTGATGTCTGGACATTTGCCTGAAATCTTCCAGAGGGGGCTGTATGTGAGAATACTGCAGGAAAATGTGTCATTGATGTTTCCAACATGCAACAGACATGAGATGAAGAATAGAAATATCTCAAAATGAAGAAGAGGTGCTTTTGGGGGCGATGAGGGCCGACGCCGCTGCAGCAGAATCTTTCATCGTTATCCAGGTGCCCCAGCTCGCCTGAACATAACACACTTTTTCCTACTGTTATGAACGTGTCAGACAGAGACAATCTCCTGCTGTGTTCTTCATATATGAACGGCAAACTCAAGAAAATATACAGACCAAATATTCCAGATATTTTCCAGCTTCAATGAGACTGTTTCTATTTGAATTAAAAAATAGATTTGATTTAGACCTTTATCATGAACATTGAGTTCTGACATTCAACATTTGAGCTAAATTAAGCCATCAAAACATTATAATCTGACTTCAACCCAAGAAGGAATACACACTGTTGAAAACAACTCATTCAGCTTTCCTCACCTCATCAATGGCCGACTCCTCTATGAGGCGCGGAGCATCAGCAGACAGTAAACCATGTGTGGCCATGATGAAGATTTTATAGGCTCCTCTTTCTTTCAGGATCTCTGCGGCTGCAACAAAGTCTCCGACATCATCTATTATGTCATCCTGGAAAAAGACAGAACAAATACAATCTGTAACCAAGACTTAATCAAACAATCATAACACACTTCGTCTTTACTCATTGACTGACTTCCTATTTACCTGGACATTAAAAGGATCGCACACATGGCAGCATCATTTTGATTTTGATCATCTAATTGGATGCGGCTCATGATTCTACTTCCTCTCCTTGTTATGGGCGGTAAAGGGAATCCAGCGTTTTGTTTGTGGTTAGTTTGTTCCTCACAGGATTAGTTGTTAGTTTAGGATCATGGCCGGAACACATCAACCCCAATATAATTATATGATATAACATTATGTAATTGAAGAGCAGCCACTGTGGCCACAAGTGCAAAAACAAACAAAACAAGAGGTAATGTTGTCATTGCTGTTTGTTTGTCTGTCTATTAGAAGGATTATGGAAACACTACTGAACCAACTTTCATGGAAATTGGTAGAATGGTGTGATGGGAAAAGGACGAGCCTATAAACCTTTGGTCTGAATTTAAAAAGCAGTGGATCAAGTGGTGCCTGAGATGCACTTATAGACTGTCAGCCATAGTATTTGTATACAGTATTTTCAGCATCTTACCACAATGATGGCAATCCTCCCCCCCACGTCTCCGACTACAGTGATGGGAGGTTTCTCCTTGGCCATCATCACTGAAAAGAAAAGCACAAGTGGTTACCTGTGAGAGCTCATGAAGCAGAATGAGTGAACCACGTTTCCTCTAATCAAAAAGGAACCTCAGTAGATTGGGTAAAATGGGTTGAGAAAAGGTTTTTGCAATTTCGGCAAATTTACACCCCAAAATCATAGGGTTAACGAATGATGTTATTTATTTGTTTTTAAATCGATTGAAGTAAAATAATCCTGTAAATTTAAAATGGAAATCAAAAGCCAGCATATTTCCCCCCATTCTACCCCACCTACCCCAGGGAGATTAAACGGAAATGCTTAACCAGAACATGCCATGCAAACATAATCAAGTGACAGGGTTTTCTGCCCAGGATACCCAATCAGGAGTCCATGTTTAACACACAACCTCAGGCCTGTGCTGGGGCAGGAACATGGCAGCAGCCTGCATATGAACCAGTGAGCACAGTGTTATCTCACCAGAGGACAACAGAGGCTGACAAGCACTCGTGAGCGTCTCTTCATACACACTTGCCAACATTCTGGGGTCAATCCTCAGTCGAACGTCACTGCTGCCAGCGGCTGCTTTTACATGCACACGATACTCAGATTACATCTCACTCGCCCATCACACGAGATGCAACAGCTGCATTTAGTTTTTTTTTTTAACCTTACTGATCAAAATTACTCTAGAAACCGTGTTGTTGAGGCATCAAAGTTAAACTGAAGGTTTGTTATAATATGACCCAGTTTAATAGCTGCAGTTTGAGTATTGGTGTGCATGTAAATGTGCTCATTCAAAGGGGAACAGGGAAATGAACAACTGGTAAACAATCAGGCAGCGAAGCCGATTGTGGAGGAGGAGGTGTAAAGAAGCAGAGAGAGGAGGGGCATGCCTTGCAGAACACTTTGCTGAATACCGTGAGTCCCACAGCATCAGAAAAACCTGGCAGTGTCACACTCAGACTTCTAGAACAGCAAAAGCCACGTTGTTCGCAGGACACGCGCTTCTCAGTTATGTTGTCTCACTGCAACAAGCTACCTGAGAAATGTTTGGTCAGATGTCTCTACAATTAATTCAGGATGTCTGCAATTTGCTTAAGAGAACCTAGTATCAACAATCATGTGATAGAATTTAATATAATAACGGATTAACTTGGAAATCTTCGAAATAACAACCAGAAAAATAAAAGTGTAATACAGCACTAAATATTACAGCTGATAAAATAAGTTCTGTTTAACCACTGAGGATGCAAACTACACATTCAACCTTCTGTTCATAACATTTCTGCTTCCCTTCATTAGATGTTGGGTTTCCAAAGCATGCGTCGTTGTTACCATCACATGCAGTTACGACCAAATGTTAATCAGGTTATTAAGAGCAGGTTTAATATGGATGCACCATGTGTTGATTGGCAAGATGAGTCCAGATATAGAGGTGAAAAATGAAAACAAACAAAAAAAAACTAAAATGTTTGGCATGGTTTTGGTTTGATTTATGAATTTCAAATTAAAATCAGAAAGAAAGGAGGGTTTTGGCCATCTTGTAGAACTAGCTGTCTGGAATCTTAGAAAGGTGCAGTTGAACATGAGTGTTGCTCATTTCAAATCAAACATGCCATGCAATAGCATATAGTATGAAGCACACTGGGGCTGATTGGCCGGGAAAACTTTCGTCCGGGCACAGTGACGATTAATCAAAGTTTTTCATAAACTCGCCCTCTGGAATCCAGACTGTACTTTCACAAGATGCAACACAAACCCTTTCTGTTCACATGCATGAACTGAGGAGCCATTAGAGGAGGAATCATTTCGTAGTCAGATGTAAGTTAAGTTTATGGCCGTACTTGGGAGCTCTATGCCGGGGAACAGTTGTTTGCCTGCTATTACCAACAAATAAACACCACGTTAACACAAATGCACAAGTATTTGACATGACAAACACATGATGCCCAGACTTGGAAAATCCTCTTGTTAGTTTTACAGAATTCAACAGATCAGACTTATTGTGGTAACATTTATAAGTTTCCCAGGGTTGAAGTAATTTTTGTGTTTTTGTTCCAAAGGAGGATTTTTTAAGTCGAGGGTGAGAATAAAACACAAGTAAGAATAGAAATACTTTTTACCAAATAATAAAGTGAACACTGGATGCAAATATTGTGGAGTCATTTGCCAATGACACAGTCATTTGATATTTTCTCAGACTGAACCATTCACTGTTCATGGCCTTTTAAGAAATGAATACTGCAAATATGTGGAAAACTATATGCCAGACTTACGTTAGTATATTTAAAACAAATAAATACTCTATTTTAAATCAATGTATATGTGCCCAGAGACGGGCAGGGAATGAGTCTATTATTATTAAGCACGTCACTACTTGTAAGTTATGAGTTGCAGCTTGCTGAAGATGCAGCGTGAGTAGAGGTAGTTTATCTGTGGAATTAAAAACATGCAGTAACACAAAAAAACAATTTCTTGGAGTATGAGTTGATGGTATGAGAGAGAAACAGCAGAATCAGCTCTAAACAGGATTGCACAAGTAAGAGCTGTGTTAGGTTGTGGGCAGGATTTACAGTGTGAATGCACTGAAGTATTGAGATAATAAACTTGAAAGCACTGAGGAATTAAACTAGCAGAAATTGTACAAGTAAAATAAAACAAATCTATCAAGCACTGGATGTACAAATCTGCAGAGAAGACCTGAAACACCAAAGGGCGCTCTACAAAGATGGGCGTTCTTACAAGGTAGCTCCAGTCCGGTGTGTCCGGTGTGTCCGGTGTGTCCGGTGTGTCCGGTGGTGTTGCGTACACTTGGTGGCGAGTGGCGACCATCGGCCATGTCAGACTCGGAACACTGCGCCTCGCCGTGAATCACAGCCAGACCCAAACGCAGGCGCTCTGCGTAGGACTGAGCCCTGGAAGAAGAAAACAAAACAGGTAGCTGCTGTATTCTTACATGGGCTCACTCGGACATTTTCGAGATATTTTACAAGGGGACTGGCAGGAAATGTTCTAGAAAATATCCGGTGCAGCTAACTCAGACATTTGGAGTTTAGCACGTCTGAAAGCAGCTTATATAGGATTGAACAGTGCTGGTATAATGTATAGTTTGCATTAAATGTTATTATTTTATGACAGAATATGGAGTCTGTGTTGTTATTTTCCTTCATTTACCTTTTTGCTGCTGCTGGGGACTTTGCTACAATGATGGCGTTCCGATAATCAGGAATCTGACAGGAGGAAGTGAAACAGGTTTTAATATTTCTACCAGATTGATTGGTTGATTACGTGTGTAGGTGTGGTTGGCCAACGCCTAATCTCAAACACATGCAATAAATACTGAAAAAGGATTATCACCTCCTCTTGGATGTACTGTATCAAAAAAGGCGAGGCACGCAGGTTGTCCACCGGAAAGCTGAAGAAGCCTTGGATCTCCTTCTGATGCAGGTCCATGGTAATGATGTGTGTTAATCCTTTGGGGTAGAAGACAGATGAGTCGCCTTTCTTAAAATAAACACGGGTATTTAACTGCACTGTCAACTGCAAGAAGAGTTTTGTAACAAAGCTCTGGTCGACGTGCTTTTCGCTGCATGTACCTGCTTTGGCCAACATTGACGCTAACAGCTTGCACACAATGGAGCCCCTCTTTCTCATCTTGCACTGCTTGCTGTAGGGGAAGTAAGGAATAACTCCGATGATGTTCTTTGCACAGGACGTCTTGAGGGCGTAGGCCATGACCAGCAGCTCCATGATGGCCGTGTTGACATCTCTGGATGTAGCAAGAAAACATAGAGAGAACAGCACATCGTGTGAACTTTAGTTTGTGATAATCGATGGTCTGAGCTTTTCAAATTCCTTGTGCAGTGTCTTTCTCGACCTTGGTATTGTCTGGATGATGAAGATAGTTTGTCCCCGGACAGATTCTTTGACATCCACTCTCGTCTCTGTGCAGAGCAAAAGACATGATCAGTTAATTTCAGAAAAAAAGTATCAAAAAGATATTAAAGTGAAGACAACTACAAGTACCATAAAAACATAATCACCTCTGTTAGACTCCTGAAAGACGACAGACTTCCCCAGCTCCACTCCCAGCCTCCTGAGAAACAAGAGCACAGCATTACAGAGCACACAAGAGAGGAATTTGTTCCCACAGGATGACAACTTAACATCATCTTTTGGGACTTCAGGGGCTGTGTGAGATGGTTATGATCAGACACATCCTGCAGCAGAGGATGTTTCTGATCATTCCCACGTCACATTACAGCTTTAACTGAATGAAACCCAGTGTGACACGATGAGAAGTATCCTGCAGCAGGACGTTTCACCTGCAGCGTCTCACCCAGAACAACACGTTCCTCACTGACAAAGCAAACACATCAGGTAGCATCTGCTGCAGTGATCTGACATTTAAAAAACCATCTGCCCAGGCTTTGACCTGCACATCTGGATGTTACTGTATTGTTTACATGAAGCAGTGATGGGGGGGTGAACACAACATGGAGGAGACTCTTACTCTGTGATCTTCTTGGCCAGTTCCGTGCAGGCTGCGGACGAGTTGGCTGAAAAGACTCGATACCCGCTCTTAGCGACGTTCATGGTGCCTGAGCCGGTGTGTCGGTGTCCGCAGCAGCAGCAGCGGCTCCTCCTCCACAAAGAACCCCGCGACCGATAGCCGATTTTCCGCGTTTGACGTTAGCTAAGCAGCTAGCCACCCCCGGCTAACAAGCGTGTGTCGCGGAGCTAATGACGCGAAACGAGCTGAAGCCGCCACACAAAGCTAAGCTACAGCAAAGCGACGGTCATTGTTTTCTGCGGGTGTGTGCGGGACTCGTGCGGTGATTTGCGGTCCAGCGGCTGGTACCTGTCGCTCAGGTAGCTTCTTAGCTAACAGCTGGCTGCTCTCACAGCTACGGAAACACGTGTGGGTCAAGCTAGACGGCTGCGCCTTTGCGAACACACCTGTTTCGATTGACCCAAAAGAGATCCCGTAGATTCTCAGTAAATGAAACTTACCTGATTAGTTTTTAATTAGATAAAAAAAAACACTTAGACGCAATGTGTAAAACAAAGTGTTTCCAAAAAGCGAAATAAATAAAAGTCAATCAGGTAGAAGACAAGGCAGCGCTTTAACAAAACACCTGTTTTGATTGACCCAAAGGAGATTCCGTAGTTTCTTTATACCTTTAATTTAGCTGAATAAATTATATATTTTTTAAAAAGTCACATTGTGTCGATTAAACAGGCGTTTCATAAAAGCACAATACCTGTAACTGGACTGTTGCTGTCTACACTCAGAATGAGTGATTCTTTTTAGAATTATACATCATTATAGAAAAGGTGCTAATAACCATCACATACCATCACAATACCATACAGCATGACCTTTGACATTGAGTCGTTCTGCTCGTTTTCAAAAGTTCATCTCTGACTTATGTGTGTTTACTCAACTGTGTTACCTCGGAACAAGTTAATGGTTTGTAGCTGTTTTTAGCTTTTTAGGCAAACATGAAAATACTTTTAAAGAGATGAACAAACAAACACACACACACACACACACACACACACACACACACTGTCTCTTGGTCAGTCACAGCCTAAATTGGCCTGCACCCTCGAGTGTGGGTGTGTGTAAAGATAGAGAGAGAGAGAGAGAGGGAGTTGATTTAAAAATAGTGACAGTCAAAATGTCAAACTCTTACTCTTACTGATATTACCACCTAATATAGATGTGCCACTGTGGCTGATATAAACCTGGAAGTAGAGGCCATGAAGTGGATGGAGCACAATTTACCTAAAA
Source organism: Hippoglossus hippoglossus (assembly GCF_009819705.1). Taxonomy (NCBI): domain Eukaryota; kingdom Metazoa; phylum Chordata; class Actinopteri; order Pleuronectiformes; family Pleuronectidae; genus Hippoglossus; species Hippoglossus hippoglossus. The sequence continues at coordinate 17,980,764 of NC_047158.1, forward strand.
GAAAAGAAATTATGCCTTTGCTTGAGAAATATTCATATGAAATGATGAAGTTATTTGTTTATAACAGAATTATATTTCTCTCATTTTAGTGGCCTGGATTATCGGTGAAATGTCCATTACAGGTTTGTGGATTAATAATAATGATAAGTGGATAATAATCAGATTAACTGACACTAAACATCTGTTTGTACACATGACGTCAGAGTAATAGTACTGTAACTGTCCACTAGATGTCATTACTCATTAGCCCTGTGTGTCTGCTGAGTGGAGTTATGTCTTTGGGAGTAGTGAGAGCATGAGATCTGTTTTTCTCCTGGGGAGAGAGGGTTAAAGGTGTCACATCTTTCATATACACTACACTCTCAGTTTGCTCGGGTGGATGTGGACGGCGCATTTTAAAATTGATCTGGTCTCTTCTGTAGAAACACAGAACCAGTGGGATCAGAGCGTGTATTGATCTACAATCATTGACCGAGTCTGCTTGATTGTCTGATCCACAGCAACCAGCAGCCGGTTTGATCATTTACAAACCTGGAGCATGAGAAGTCTAATACATGAACTCTGCTCTTGTGGTTTTATTGGGAGAGACTGAGATGAACTAGAACCATTTTCACCTGTAACCAAAGTCTACAATATTTGTGATGAGATGGTGTAATCACTGGATCTACAACTCCAAACTCTAACGCTTGAAATGGTTATTTCGCTGAGATGTTTGAAACTCAATCCCAGAGGTGGCGTCCATCTCAAGCACAGTTTCACCAACTTGATTGCCAGTGTTATACTCTGAAGGACCCTGTCAATGTTTGACACGGCCGCTTGCATCGCTGGCACCTGCTGCACATTGCACCTCCAGGCGGTGAACTGCACCTCAACCGCAGCTTTTGTTAGGATATCTGACGTCTTTTCACTGCTCCCTTGTGTACGTGTGTGTGTGTGCGTGCTCACCTTAGACAGTCAGCTCACACCTTCCTGAGTAATTGGCACATGTCAGCAAAGGCCCACAATGAAACTCTAACATTCTCGAGTTTTCAGCTGTGACAAACACAAATGAGTCACGATGACCCCGTGATAACAAAGGTGGAAAATATAAATGTGTTTTTAAATGTGTCATTAAAAAAGTATTTTTAACATTTACATCAGCAGGGCTTTGTGAGAAATACAATATCATCACAGGTTAATCTCCCACATAGGTATGGGAAAGGTCAGAGTGCGTTCCTTAATCTTATTTCAACATCGTAATCTTACATTGCATTCATCCATGTGCTACACATCTCCCATGAGGGATTTGTTTTCTATCTCATCACGCGTTCATCAAACACCACTTACACCAAGGTGAGGTGGGAAGAGGGAGAAAGAAAGAGAGAGAGAGAGAGAGAGAGCGTGTAAAAGAGAGAGTACAGAGGCTCCTCCTCGTCCGCTGCCTGCGTTTCTTGTGTGTTTTTTCCGCCTGTTCTTCACTCACACTCTCGCTCAGCAGACATCCAGTGGTGGAGGGCAAATATTCTCACTGGCAAAAGGTGGGAACTGGTCTTCTTTCTCTCTCTCATCAGGAAGGAGAGTAAAAAAAATTTTAAATTCAAAAAAGGTAGAAATATAGTATTTATTTTGAGGGGGAGGGGTGCTCTCCCCTCAGCCCTGCCTTCTGCACATGATTAGCTCTGCAACAACTGTGTTCCCAGATGGAGAGGATGCAGGGGGATGGAGAGGTGGATCACCTGGAGCAACCAAGCCCACTGACGGACAAGGAGCGGGTGATGATCCAGGACTCCTGGACTAAAGTCTACCAGAACTGTGATGACGCTGGCGTGGCAATACTAGTCAGGTATGTTAGTTTTGCTCTCCTGGTTTATGTTTGAAATGTTTGATGCACAGAGTTGGGAGATATTCTTAAGATTCTAGCAGGAAAAATTATAATTGAGAGGTGGCAAATGCAACATATTGATATTCGTCGTCACCATTTATCGTGGTTGTGTGTTAACTTAAATGCAGCCTGTTCATTTCTTCACTTAAAAGCAGTCACATCTCACACAGTAGCATATGTCTGCTTCAGATTTGTCAGGTCTTTTATCCTGATAAGGTCAAATTCCCTGCTTCCCTGTCACTCACACCCCACTTTCCCCCTTTAACCTGAAACGACACGGCACTGAAACAACTCACTTCAAAGTTTATAGGCCGACTATGACAGCAGCCTCCGCTGTCAGTGCTAAACTTTAATTCATATATTCATATTACCTCTCCTGCTTTCTTTCCTTAAATCCTATGTCAGAATCCATCCCTCAGGCATCTTCAGCACTTAAACGCCATGTTTTGAATGCCTCTAATCTTCATTAAATGTCCTTCACTTGTCTCTTGTATATAATTGTAAATCATAATTAATTTCAAACACTCTGTCACATTGGAGGATTTCTGCTGTTGTTATAGTCACAGTTGGCATCGCTCTTTAACGTTGGCAGGGATTCAGTAAGTGTGAAGACTGTGACGATCCTTCATGTGAGAAGACATTCACTGCATGACAAAGCACGCCTCTATAATCCTCTCTGATTGAAGGAGGGGAAAGTTGAGAGGGATGTTTTCAAAAATGCAGAAAAACATAATCCACGTGTAGACTGTGAATTGGTAAAATACGGAATTTAAGGGTTTAGGTTGCACTTCATCAGCTTCTTTTCCTTCACCAAACATTTAACAAAAAAAATAATTTAAGTTGATTTCCCTTGACGATATATCTCCACATTCCTCCACATGGACCCCATGACCTTTAGGAATTTGAGGAATGAGGGCTAATCGATAAAGCATTACCATGGTAAATTCTCATTTTGGCAGCGAGAGCAGCTCCTGTCACTCTGCTGAGCCTCAGCCTTCGCTTCAAATCTTCTGTCTTTAGGGCGACTGATAAGATCCACAGCAGCAAATTACAGTCTGTCTATGAAATTAAAAACTTTCTTTGGATTTCCCCGTTACTCTTGAAGAACAGATAAGGAAGGATTAAGAATCCAGTGACCATATAAAACACTAATGAGGCTATTTATATGCAACCACAGGTCGTGCAGTTCGACGAGAAAAAGATTACCATCCACCCAGAGCTGGGAGGTGAAGACAAAACCTTCCACCCTCCTCGCTCTTAAATCTAGAAGCAAAACTCTGCCATCATATGCTTCACACCTAGAAGTAAAACACGTGCTTCCTTTTTTGTGCTAGTTGATGCAGAGACAGAGGGAGATGGGACATCAGGATAAATAGCCAGCAACGAAATGCTTTGGCCCCTTTCCCAGAACGTGGGAGGGGTTGTTAGGTTCCTCTTCACTAATTCTTCAGGGTCAAACTGGATACAATCAGAGAAAACATCTTTCCACATACTACGTGTTCTCAGAGTGAACACAATGTGAGGAAATATCAAAACCAAGCTGTGGCAATTCAGTGAAAGTTTGAGGTTATAATAACAGCAAGCTTAACCACAAAGCCAAAGGAAAGGTGAGCTCATGGAAGCCTGAGAAGGCGTTGACTGCCCTCTCTAATTAGCACATTTCACATTTTGTTAGAAATTGTGAAATCAGGCAGGGTCAGGTGTTTTTTTCCTGAGGCATTACGGGAACCACGGTGCAGATTCCTGAGCCTAAAGGTGCTCAAGGGGGGGGCGACGTAAAGTAAGGGAGGAAAATGTGAAACCAGAAGCCAGATTTATGCTCCGTCACGTGATTTATGTTGTGACTTTTAACCTCGGGTTTTGATACATGACAACAAATAAATAACGAAGCAGATAAATGGAGACGTTTAATAAATCAACAACAAAAGCTTCTCCGAAACCTAAATTTATTGAGTTAACACGTCGCGCTGGCTTTTACATGGAGGAGTCAACGAACCCTTACTCAGTTACAAAGTGCTGAGTGTTAAAGGTTATTATTTTCCCATTAATTTTCCCTTTCATCCACCTCTGACAGCAAACTGGGCTCAATGCTATTTAGTTGTAGCTGTGTGTATTTGCTGTGTAAAAAACAAACACAGACATTGCTTTATCAGAGCTACAGCTGTTACAGTTGTGAAACAGAATTCCTCCGCATGCATCAGGAGAAACATTTGATATGGACAATTTATGTGGTGTTGCAGGATTAAGAGCATTTCTACAGACGTGAAATTTATTTTATTTCATTTAGCACATAAATGATCTAAGGCTCAACAGTCCCTTTATTAAACCACATTCAAATTCACTAGATCCAGTTTTGTATTTGGATCTGCACCAAATTGCACAAATTCATTAACACCAGTCCTCTAAACATGACGCAATCTTAAAGAAAGTGAAAAATGTAATAAGTTTGTCCCGGATCAACAAACCAATGGACTGGAATGACCTTTGGCAGAGTTAACTACAGGAAAAAGTAGTGACCAAGAATGAGCATATCGGCAGAGTGCTTACATGTTTGTTCTTGTTACTGGATGATCTCCAAAGCCAAAGTACAAATTAATTCATTTCCTGATTCAATAATGAGCTGTCAAATTTAAAAGCTTGTTATAATTAACCATCTATCTGCTTTTCATGGTGACTTCTCAACGGTTGGATGTTTTTTCCTTCACTCTCTAAATCATTTTCAGAAGTATACAGAATACACACCACACAGTTCCCACATTATGTAGTTTAAAGCAAACATTTAAAAGGAAATGTCAGTGCTGGTGTTTACTTGTGGTATCTTGCCAGCCCCCCCAAACAAAGATTGCAGTTGGAGCAGATGCAGGCGGAAGGGCGTCGAGATTAACGGGGGCTTCACAGCAGACGCTCAAACTCATATCTCTCACTTGACAGTAACTCTCCTCCTTCACAGGCTGTTTGTGAACTTCCCCTCATCCAAGCAGTTCTTCAGCCAGTTCAGGCACGTGGAGGAGCCAGAGGAGCTGGAGCGCAGCGCCCAGCTCAGGAAGCACGCTCACAGGGTCATGACCGCCATCAACACGCTGGTGGAGAGCCTGGACAACTCGGACAAGATGGCCTCTGTGCTGAAGCTGGTGGGCACGGCCCACGCAGTCCGGCACAAGGTGGAGCCTGTGTACTTCAAGGTGAGGAGAGTGTGAACTGAAGAAATAAGTGAATCACACACACACACAAAGTAAGTTGAAGTTGCTTTTAGGGATTTCAACAACGAAAATAGACTCCAGAACACAAAATGCTGAAAAACATACATACAGGAATTTCGGTTTCCTAATAGCTGTCATCTTTGTCAGTTACTGTAATCAGACAATCCAGTACAGCCATGAGATAATCTGGGTGGAACCGATATCGAGACAAAAGCAGGTGAAGAACCAAAGCTGTGATCTGGAACATCTGTCAGACAAGCACCTTACTTTGCAGGCCATCATTTCTTATTTAAGGAGTAATGATGAAGAGTCTTGATTTTCGGGGCATTTTGCTCGTGAGACTATAACAAATATTGTCAATGTAAGGGAGAATTTTGGACTACTTAAAGGTCCAGTGTGTAAGATTTAGGTGAAAGGGATCTATTGGCAGAAATTGTATATAAATAAATAATCCTAGTGATGTTTTCATCTAAATTGGACGATTGAGTTTTTCTTTATATTTAAATACTTTCTATTTACATTTGGAGCGGGTCCTCTCTACGGAGGCCGCCATTTTATTTACAGTGGACCAGACTGGACAAACTAAACACCTTTTAAGTTTTTATGAAGACTACCACAGGTTCTCTGTCATGTTTGAAAGGGGAAAAATAATAACTTAAAAGTCTTGATGAGAGAGAAGAGGTTATGTTTCCATATCCTTCAATAAGATATAATAGCCTAATTATAATGTGAATTTGTTTGTGTCTTGCCAAGATCTTGAGTGGTGTGATACTGGAAGTCCTGGAGGAAACGTTCCCAGAGGTCGTGACACCGGAGGTGGCCGCAGCGTGGACCAAACTCCTGGCTACAGTCTACTGCGGCATCACAGCCGTCTACGAGGAAGTGGGCTGGAATAAGCTCTCGACTTCCACTGGGTGAAACATTAAGTCTGGTCTCACCCGGGCCCTGCACACAGAGAGACTCCTATTTTTATTTTTTTATTCTTTAGTTTGGCCAGAGCCTCATTAAAGACGGGGAGGTTTTGATGTAATCTAAGATACTAACGGGCGATGGAACCCACTAATTTTGTACTCGTGTAAAGGACCAAACCATTTAACGGAGCGAGCAAAGAGGAAGAAAATGCACACGTAAACCCAACAGTGGTCAAGAGGTCACATTTGACTTGGATGTGCCTTCTACTGAATGTGTAAACTGCCATGTACTGTATTTTTTTGAGAATATAGGACGAGATGTTGAATATCCCTTGTACGTTTGAAGGTCATCATCATCCTTCCAAGTATCGTGAGGTTTTTACTGATGTTTCCTTGTCTGTATGCACTTGTGTCTCCCACTTATTAATCAGGCCGGAAAGACATTTTTTATATTTTTTAACAATTAATCGTTACGACTTCACTTTTTTTTCTTTCAATATGACTCACCTTTGTATCTGTGTTCAACACACTTTTTAAAAATAAAACCACAGAGAAAACCAGTGTGACGTCACAGCGTAACCTCGAAGCCATTTAAACGTGGATCTGCTTTAATCCGATTCCCCCGAACACGTCGACTCACGAACGTGTCGGCAAAAGTAGACCTTTCCTTTCTCTCCCTTGAACTGTTGCTCCCCTATTCTCTGTTTGAGTCAGCAGTGCTAAGTATAAGTGGCTCGGTCTATTTATAACCCCATTTATCGCACTATGCTCTCTCTTTTCATATTATATTGTCGGAGCACTGTACTTGGCCTGCAGGGATGTCATTAGAGGGCCCCGTATATTTAGAAGCGGTCCCGTGATATCTATAACAACGACTCAGCAGTTCCAAAAGTAAGTCAGAGCGCGATAACAATAAATTTGTATTCTCCGGTTACACAGTAATTTGACTGGTATGGTGCTAAACTCCTGCCGTGAAGGTGCCAAAAATACCACTCAAAGCCAATTTCAACTGGGCTTTTTACAAAATGCTCCCTTGTCTCAACATTTAAAGACGAAAAATAAAATAAATCCAGGTTGACTCGACGTGCTGCGTGGATGCTACGGTGCCGTTTCTATTGTTTTCAGAATAGAAACACACAGCATGCTCTGTTTACCAGCCAGATCCAGCACCCCCTCCTTTCCTTGATCCTGGCTAATCCTCCGAGCTAATCTCCTCAATCATAAGTGAGAGCCGAGGGGAGAGACGGGAATAGTCCGATTGTCGCACCGCAATTCACCCTCCAAGCCTTTTCAATGGGAGGAGAAGTGTCAGTGCTCTGAACCAGCGGCACACCCAGGGCAGGAGGTCCCTGCAGGGTGGGACCATGTGCACCACCATGATGGTGCTCACCACCATCGCGCTCATCCTGCGGCAGAGGTTCTCCAACAAAATCAGACCGTGAGTATCTAATAGTTACTGGAGACATGTTTACATTTGGATTGCATGAGAGAGAATTAAAAAGCTAAAGGTTAGTGAGCTGTCAACACTAAGTAAGACTAAACTACATGAAATGCTTCCAAACACAAGCAGCACACTAACACACAAACTGCATGTGTGCTTCATGTGTGGGAGCGTGATGGAGGCCGGAGGAGACGTATCTGCATCATTGATTTGAAATCACTCCTGTGATTATTTTGAGATTTGCCTTGAGCACCGGTGTGTGGATTAAGTGGTTTGCTACTAGACAACAGAGTATTCCAGCTCTGGTTGTTTAAATGGATAGATGAGAGAAGGGGGGAGCATCAGGGCTCGTGCATCCATGGCTGCTAATTGACTCAAAGCCCTGCTCTGCCACTCACACAGCAATGTCAAACAGTGGCACATGGCTCCAGCACCACGGAGCATGGCAACAGCTCACTCGCACAATTATGAGCCAATATACCACGTCTGAACCTTCTCCATCCTTCTTCAAGCTGTTTCCAGAGAGTTGTGTTTTATTGTGATAATAAACATGTAGGATTTCATCATTGAGATTATTGTTTTCAGCCAGAAAGAGGCTCATGAGAAAGACATGCCATACATGAGGAGCAATGGAGTGGCAGAAACCCCCAAACAACAACAGTGAGCATCACAGGGTAAGGACACACAAATCAAGTGAAAACAGAATGAGCAAATGTCATAAATGGCCACAGGGACCCTTGAGGGGATGCTCCAGAGATGTTCAGTTGTAGTCTTCAAGGTAGAGATACTGAATACGTCTGCAGAGCCTATAGATCCAAATATTGTGATTCTTGCCTTTCTATTGGTGCATCTCACACGTTCCTGCCTTATAAACACCAGTGTCGTCCAAACTGGGTAGCACTTCTACAGTGCTGGTTATGTTATGGTTTACAGTTCCATAGCAAAACTGAATTGACTTTGGGTGTGTGTGTGTGTGTTGGCGGGGTTACAGAAGGGGCTCCAGACAAGGGGAGAAAGTGGAGCACTGGAGCATGTCACAGAGGCACAGATGCATAAAAGAGCCAAGATGCCTGCCCCACATTGAGCTTTTAACTACTCCCCACCACACTGTTAATACTAAATGATTCAGAGGCAGAACAACAATCCATCATCTCTTTGGAGAGTTATTATAAATACATTACCTCCCTACAACCACACCACTTAATGCATCTGGGAAACATCTTAACATAAAGCCCTGCACTGACAGAGTATATATGGAGATGCAGGTCACAGGCCACCGGTGTCTTATCTTTCACTTGTGACCTGAATACCTGAAGCGCTTTTATGGTGTCGAGCGTATTCAGCTGAGTCGAGGTGATTTATGTGTGATTATTACATCAGTTTTGAACTTTGCTCTCATTTCCTTTGTTGCTTGTAGATGTGAACTACAGGACCAGAGTGGGTCATCATCTCAAATCCAGTGGTGAACATCAGGTGAATTTGCATTTTTGACCTCGAATGAACCAGAAAATAAACGTGTGTTTACTTGCACCTTTACAAGCAGCTAATCCTCATTTGTTTTTTGTTCTATTTTCCCCAGTGGTCGCTGCTTTCAAGACGATGGGAGATTTGATATTTTGTGGCTGTCATTGTTTTTTTTTGTCTCATTCATCTGATTCGGATTCATCTGAACAGCTCATGCCAAGACTCTCCCACCATGTGGAGTAAAATAACAAGAAGAGGGCTGGAAAAACAATGAGGCCCTGCAGATGCTCTCGCTGGAGTAAATTCCAACGTGGAAGACGAAACCTGACCAATGCTGTGAAATCATCATCTGCTGAAGAACCACATTGGGACTTCAAAATTCAATATATGATCAGAGTTTAAAGCGATAAAACATCTTATGTGCCTCCACATGAACAAAAAGCAACCACGACAATTTCCTTGACAAATTTGATGAGTGAACGTATGAGGGTGGGCTGAGGATTGATTGGATGTATCAGCTCATAAATCAAGCATGTGTTGTACACACTGTGCACTGCAGCCATGACTAATCCTGTGAATCCTGTGAAGGTGTGTGTTGTTCTAACAGCGGAAACTCACAGACTGAATGAAACAATGAAATGCTTCTGTGTGCCTCTCGATATTGTCCCTCAATCACACAATGAATTCCCTGATTAATCATTCAAATGGTGCAAAAAATGACACCAGTGAAGTTTTCCTTTTTCACCGCAGATGGCTGTGATTTGAAATGGTGACTGTTGCTCTACCTGCCTCCGAATTGCATTTAGCTCATGTAACAGTAAATGAAGAAGAACTCCTTCCAAGTAAAAATATTCTTGGATTCTGAACTTGTGGTCGGTCTGATGATTTCAATTGATACATGTCATTTACTGCTGTCTGTAATTTTGCATTATGATTATGTGTGGATAAAAAATATAAGTTTATTTTTTTGCCATTTCTGCCTTTGCATCTTAAACCAAATATGTCAAAAAAATGAAAACACCCTATCTCACAATGTTAGAGAAAGTGATAAAAGAATCCTGGACACGTCCCCTGATCTGGATCTGCACCAAACTGTTATGGGTTCTTTTCCTGACCCATCACATCCCTCCAGCAGGTTTTGTGATAATTTGTTTCGTAGTTTTTGAGTAATCTTGCTGACAAACAAAGATACAAACAAACACACAGGGGTGAAAACATAACTCAATGACATCTTAATGAAAGACACCACCTGTTTACAAAAAGGGGAAAAACTTGTACAAAAGAATCCTTCAATCCAATCTGATTGAAATGTACGGAAGCGTATTGCATTCACTTGAAAAAACAAAATGCTCTGAGATAATTATCTCGGAAATTCAAGTGAATGCAATACGCTTCCGTAGAAGTGAGACACGCACAACCAGGTTTCTTTGTCACGGTGAATCATGCACTTGAATGAATGTTTTCATATGACTGATCAGAATCAGAGATAGTTTAGAGACACATATTTTGTTTGTATTAATCTCTGTCATGGAAGAAGACGCATGACGAGGAAGGATGAACAGCTCCTCCACTGCTGCACCGATTCAGAGACAAGAAAAGAAAACACTGCGTGTAAAGGCCAAATGTTTGAAATGGAATTTATCCAAATCCCTGTTTTGACTTAATGATGAATGGGTGGACGCTGGCATGTGCTCCAAACCACACCTTGTTGTCAGTGGTGATGGAGGAAACCTCGTGAGGAACAATGTTCTGCTCCTCTTGACGATGGTGCTCTGCCTTAGTGATTATTGTGCTAATTAAAAGTGCAACATCTGGCCCAGACCTCACTGAATTAAACATGGCCCGCGGAGGATCAATTATTCAGCTCCTCACATTTTGTTGATACTGATTTGTTTTCACAAATCTTCTGAGCTCTGACGCCACCTGGTGGTGAACCGGGTTGGTACGATGGGAATAAATATGTCAGAGGTTGTGGGAATCTCTTTTATTGCGTTAGCACAATCCAAAACATACGGAAGCTTTTGCATTCACTTAAAAATGAAATCTGCTAGTTTGTTATTTGAATTAACAACTTAATTATCGAAAAAAAGCAGATCTTTTTCTTTTTTAAGAAAATTATATTTTTTCTGAATTAACGAGATAATTAAGTTGTTAATTTAAATAAACATATTAGGATTTTTTGGGGGGGGCATTATTGTTTTTCTGAATGAACAAGATATTTCAGAAAAACAGAGCAGATTTGTTTTAAGAAAATTGTTGTTTTTCTCAATTAACAAGATAATTAACGATATAATTAAGTCTCTGATTCAGTCCCTTGAGGCTACGCTCAAAGAAAAACTACTCTACCCAGAGTGCACTGCGAAGTGTAAACAGGAAGTGTGTATTTCACCAGTTGGTACTTTTGTACTTAAATCTCTCAGAAACCAGCGGTTTAGTATTTATTTTATATTTTACTGTATTTAAAGCTCATGGTGCTGAACGTGTGTTTGAAGAACGGATTAGCTTAGGTGAGCTACATGGCTAACGTGCAGCCTCAAACGGACGTGGTGTATTAATCCCTTATTAACTCTTAAGTTAGCTGGTCAGTTCCAAAACGCTAAACTAACGTTAAAAACCAATCGTGTTAACGTGTAAAGCGATAGTAGTTGTAGTCATTACAACGAAGGACACTCGTGTATCGTGTCTTTGCCATGCGCCGCTGCAGCCGGGTGGTTTCCCATGGAGACAGGAGACGCCTGATCAGATTTAGCTAGCGTTAGCCAGCTAGCTAGCTCCTCTCACGTTCACCAGCAGAGGTTGAACATGGTGAGTCGAACTGTTTTTGAGTTTCCAACCACTCGTGTGTGTGTTTGCTGTGTGTTAGTTGTTTGCTTTGGCTCCAGGACCAGGTTGATCCATTGTACATGTAAAAATAACATAACTGTATTTCACTGTCATTTGCAGGCTGCAAAGCAGAGGGACAAACCATCCAAAAGTAAGTTCCTCCAACTTCACTTAATGTGTTATTATAGTAAACATATATAATACAGTGCATGTGTTATTATTATTATTATTATTTAACTCTGCACAAATTCAATAAACAAGCTGTAGATGACACCTTCTGCCCTGAGGATCCCTCAAACAGGATGTAAACAGTCGCAGACAAACAGTATTACATTTAACTACCAAGAACTACATAATATCAATACTACAAAGTACTTGTGGCAAATAAAAACACTCCAGTGCTATTAGCAGTATAAGCAAAATGTAGCAGTAATAGGTCACAGAACTGTAAACGTATGTTAAAGTGTACCCCCCCCCCTCGTTTTTCCTCAGGTTTATTCGAAGATGACGATCTGCTCGACAGCTTATTTGATGACAAAAGTATGTGAGCCCGTTTCTGCAGTTTTAAACCAAACAGATTTAACATTGTCATAATGGCGTTATCATGTGAAAGCTCCACATGTTATAATTTTGTCTCCCAACAGAACCCTCTGTAAGGGGGAGAGCAGCTCGCGGTGGACCCTTGACTCGGTAAGTTGGAGTCACAAAATAGTTTTAATATCGATTCTAAATGTTTACTCCTTTACCTTACAAGTTTATTTTGTTTTATTTTTTCCAGCTCCTCTGCCACTGAGAACATCTTCAGTATGCTGGCGGAGGAGGTAAAGAAGGATGGTGGAGACACCGAGGTACCCAGTTCAGTTTTATTTTATTTGTGTAGATCTAAATCACAGCATACGTTATCTCACTGTACTTGACTTAGTAAGGTCAAGACTTAATAAGAGTTTCCACGATGAGTTAACACTTGTCGACATTGGGTTCACTTCATATAAACTATTCCCTGTTTAGACAGCACAGGTCACAGGTCTGATTCTGTCCTGTCTCTCCTCATACAGGACCTGGATGATATGGACGCTGAACTTTTTGCATCAATAAAGAAGCCGAGTTCAGCTCCTCCACAAACAAAGCTGTTTGGTAATAAGGTGCCAAAGAAAGACTCCACTGCATTGGAACATAATGGAAACTCTGAGGGAGGAGGTAATTCTGAGCAGTGTTCTTGCATGAATCATTTCCTCACATTATTATCAGCTTTGAAGTTTACGTTATGAGCTGTGTCTCCCCCCCTCCCCCCACTCAGATGAACCTGGCACAGGAGTGAAGAAGCCAAACTCTGCACCTGCTGCATCGACTCGGAACTACAGGAAGTTCAGCTTCTCTGGTGAGTGACCTTCTGTATCCCACTCAGCGGACCCAGACAGTGAAAGTGCTGTTTATTGAGAGCTCTGCTTTGTTTTTCTTTAACTGCTGCATGAATTCAGACTGTGGTGATGATGAAGATCTTGGTCAGACTCCATACAATGAAGGTAGAAGATACCTGTTTAGCCTTTTAGTTGTAGTTGCGTTTTATCAGTGGATCAGTATATATATATGTATGAAGTCACTGTCATTTACTAATGGGTCTTTCTGAAATTATTAAGTCCATAAACACAATAATAAATCAATGAAGAGTCTGATTTCCTTTGCAGAGGACGATGACCCCCTGGCCGACCTGCTTGATGACTTGCTTCCAGATGAAACCAAGCCCGGAGCTAAAGCCAGCAAGCAGCCACCCAAACCTGAGCAGCCACTGCAATCTCCTTCAGCATCTCCCATCTTTAAGAATAGAACATGTGAGCCTTACATTTTCTAAAACGTTTTGCTTTTTAATTTTTCTGGGTAACCATCAAACACTGAATATGTGTGCGTTTTAATTCTTTGTTCATCAGCTAAAGCCGCAAAGACACCAGCTAATGCCACATTAGATGATGATAAGGATGACCTGATGGATGCACTTGGGTTTGACAGTGATAAAAACAATCCCAGGAAGAAAGAGACATCGCTTTGGCCCAACAAGGAAAGGTGACAGTTCTGTTTTCACTTTTACCGTCTCACTCTTTTTTGTTGTCCTTATTTATAGTGTTCAAACAATAAATAATTAATGCCTCGGTGCTTTGGGATGCACCTAGAAACAAACTTTGCTCAGGGATGATCTTGTTCTGTCTCATATGATTTGCTTTTTCCAAAACATCATCTTGTTTTTGACTTGCTGTCTTACATTGCATCATAAAGTACAGTATGCCTTACGCCACCCCCCTTTTCCTCTGTGTTTAATCTCAGGAGTGAGCCCCCTCAGAGAGCTCGCACTCGACTGGACGAGATCCTGGAGAGCTTGCCTTCACCTCGTCTTCTGGAGCGACCGCCCACAGGCGAGAGGAAGGAGCAGCCTCTGTCTCGAGAGAGGCAGCAGCAGGAGAAGACCACCGGTGTCGAAGGTAACAGAGCTCCATGAGCTGTGAGCAACGGAAATTTAAAAAGTAGGAAATAATTAAAGTCGATTTTGCGTTTAGAAGAGGATCTGACATTTGGGTCCTATCAACCCACTTTGGGATCCATGCCTGAAGGACGTCAGTCCCGCAGACCGTCAGTCAGGTGTGTGTTCTTTGTGTGTCGTCATATCTTGGTGTTCTACAGTTGGCTTTTGGACAACGACACAAAATATGTACATGGCAGGACTGTATTCATCTTAGATTTTTTCTTTTTACAATCAGATTTTCCACAGAGGATGTCAGTGTCTCTACCACAGACAAGAAACCCAAACCCACCACCCCCACCCCAGCTCTTCAACGCAACTCAGCCGACTGGTTAGGCCTCAAGACAAAAGACGATAACACATTTCTAGAGGAAGAGACTAAGATTTCAACAGAGTCACCAAATGCTCCTTCATCTCCCTTACTGGAGAGAAAGCCCTCCCTGACTGGTGGTCATGCCACATCTACTGCAAGAACGGCAGCGGAGAGCCCAGCCCCAGCCAAACAAATCAGGCCTGAGGTTTCCACAACCCAGAAGAAAGAAGAGGAGGAGGACGACTGGTTAGCAGGAGCTCTGAGCAGGAAGAAGATTGTGTCAGCTTCAAACCCTGAGTCCAAAAAGTCCAAGCAGGAAGATTTTTCTGATGAGGGAGAAGAATTGGATCTGGAGTTATTTGTTAGGTACTGTGGAAACCATACATTACAATACAATATGATAAAATACCGTATGATGCAGTGCAGTGACGGAAGAAACTTGTTTCTCACTTCTTAATGATAACCTGCTCTTGTTTTCAGTAAACCAGTCACTTCACGGGCTCCCAGGGGCAGAGAGGACACTGTTACTTCTGCCAAAGAAACTAGGTAATTTATTGTGTAAATCCATTTAATCCACACGTGACTATTTAGCTATTTTCTTCTTCACTCCCCTTTTGTTTTTTGTGCAGTAACATTTTTCTTGCACCCCCCAGCCCTGCTGCTCACACCACCCCTGTCGGAGAGGAGACGGCCGAGCAAGGTATTCACACAGTTGCACAGCCATTCACCCAAAGAAGCACATTGCAGTTACATATTTTCTAAAGTTTGCTAAATAACCACATTTTTCAAAGCCATGCCCCCCCCCCCCCCAGACAAATCTGTACATTTCCAGATGTAACCTTCCTCACTTTGACATTGTTCATTTGTAATTTTCACTGCACTTAAAATACCCATATCCAAAACCAGGCCTGTATCATGTCATGCTTATCGTCTGTGTGAATCCTTTACCCCTCCTCTCATACACTCTCTCAGACACCAATCATACTCACCCCTCACATCCAGTTATACTCCCACTGTCAGGTCCACCATTTTAACGTCCTCCTCGCCAAAGTAGACTTTGGACAGACTCTTAGTTTATCTCATCCCTCAGAATACCCTCCTCAGCTGACTGGTCCTATGTCAGTCTCTGCTTCTAGCATTAGCCGGCCCCAGCCCAGCAAGGGACCCAGGGTGCGAAGAAGTCCCAATGAGGCTTCGGGGGAATTCCTGCAACAGCTGCCATCGCCCAACTCTATATCTACCACACTGCCTGGCACAAATGAGTGTAGGTCATTTTAGGGACATTTTTTAATTCATTTCAGGGAAGTAGTTTCAGATACAGTAGAATATTTTACTCTTTCTTTAACAACCTATTTGAATTTGCATGATTATAACCTATGTTTCTTTTTATCAACAGCAGTTCCACAACAAAACAAAATGCCAAACACATCAACTACTGTCCAGCAACAGGTATTCATGCGTTTTTATAGCAAGGTTATGTGACTGGGGACTTTTATAATTCCTCCTGTATCTTTTGTATAGGTGACATTTTCAGCAGACAATCTGCAGCAGATTCTCCAACAACAACAGGCAAGAAACTCCTCAACTCCTTACGTATCTCTACTTGTTGACAACACCTTCATCACCTTTGTTCTGGACTTACTTGCTTTCCTCCGACAGATGATGCAGTCTCAGTTGATGAGTTTCGGGGGGGTCGTGGATGCAGGGGTGCAGCAGAGACTCGTAGACAAAGAGCATCAACCTGGAGGTTATTCAGCTTTGCAGGTCCGCATCATCCAGCTGGAGGGACAGGTATGTGAATGCTCATGTGTTGATGGGGCAGACATGGCTAATGTATTGTTGCTGAATGTGTAGTGGGGGAATAATAATACTCCAAGGCTAAAACTTGCACATTTCATTGTCCAGGTGAAGACCCTGCAGCTGGAGCGAGACCAGAGCCAAATGATGCTAGAGAATGTCCAGCAACAGCATAATCAGGATATGGAGCTTATGGAGAACACCCACAAGTACTGTATTCCTAACCACGCACACACACATTAAATATAACTCCCTGCAGTGGTCCATTTCTGTCTTTATGCTCAATTTAAACTGGAAATGTCCCTTTTCTCATCCAGGGCTCGTGTGAAGCTGCTCGAGGAATCAGCTGCCCAGAGGGAGATGCGAGCGCGGCAGGACTATGAAGACCTAACGGAACGCCTGGCCACCGCAACACGATCCGCTGAGCAGGAACGCTCAGAGCTGCAGGCCCTGCACCAGCGCAAACTGGCCCAGGCCCAGCAGGAGAGAGACCGCGAGGTGGGGAGACTCAGAGACCTCCAGAGGTAAACACAGGTCAACTTTTCAAAAGCATAAGCAGTTGGAGAAAATCCTGTACTGGATTATGACAATTATTCAACCATTAACTGCACATCTTTTGAATAAAGGTCACAATTAAAGTAATCAACATTGAAAAGAATCAAGAAATTTCAGTTTAATCTTTATGAACATCGGAGGTCTCTTGATTTAAGAGGCAGGTTCACTGAAATTACCCACAATCCCCTCAAATCTGTCCCATCTTTGTCCCATGTTGCCATCAAGGAAATCTGTCTCTGAGATGAAGAAAGACCATGAGGACCAGGTGCAGAGACTGAAGAGGTTGAAAGATGAGGAGATTGATGCGGTTACAAGTGCAACATCTCAGACCAGGTAGGTCAAATGACAATAGTGCTTTTCGTTTGTATGTTCTAGTTTAAAATGAGCAAACTACTGCAGAATGTTCTAATTCTATGTCTAACAATGAGCCTGGAATTATTCTTATCATTTGTATTACTCTCTAACTTTCTGTTTGCGCTGCCCTTGTCCAGGTCTCTCACTGTAGTGATCGAGCAGATGGAGCAGTTCTCCTCTCGGCTGGGAGAGCTTTCTTCTCGGGTGGAGAGCACACATGAACACACGGCACATGGCCTGGAGCAGGGGGAAAGGCACAGAGACGAGCAGCGTCGAAGTACCTGACACACACACACTCTGTTTAAATGGGTCAAGACACAAGTTGTCTTAGGGCAAAGTTGTTTCAAATATCAAGTGGGTTGAGGTCATTCTCTAAACGTACTTTCCAGTTATGCAGGACCGGTTGGCTCAGCAGCAGAAAGCCATGGCAGAGGAGAGAACTTACCTGAAGGAAATCATTTCCAGAATGGACACTCAGCTCAATGAGCAGCAGAGACAGCTCGAGAAGGTCGGGATAAAGACACACCTTTAAAAGAGAATATTTTGAAGTGCATTAATTTAAACAGCTGAAACCTCAACTGTTGCTTTTCTCTGTGTGCCTTAGGAACGCTGGAAGGTGACAGGAGAGCAGGCCAAGGCAGAGTCTACACAAAGAGGCCTGGAAGAAGAGCGGCGCTCCCTTACCATGCAGATGAACATGGAGAGAGAGGAGCTGGAAAGAGCCAAGGTGAGCCTGACATTCACATCAGTGCAGATAGTCGATAAAGAGCTCCATCTTTGTTCTTCACCTCGCCACGTCGCTCTCTCCAACAGAGCGCATTACTGGAGGAGCAAAAGTCAGTGATGCAGCACTGTGCCGAGGAGAGGAGGAGGCTGGCAGCTGAGTGGACCCACTTCCACGCCCATGAGAAGCAGAGGCACGAGAGGGCCGAGCGAGAGGTCGGCAGCCTCTTGGAGAAGAGAGAGGGCTCCATCCTCGGCCTGGCACAGGTGAGCTTCTCAGGGGCGAAAAAGAGGAATGACTGTTTCTTTATCATACCAAAAGGCTAATAATTCATAAACCCCTGATTCAACTATTATTCCTAGAATGCACAGGACCCCAAAGTGCCAAAACATGTGTTTCTGTTGCAGGAACAAGCCAACCTGAAGCTCCTGACTGCAGATGTGAAACAGAAGGAGATGGCCGTGGCACAGGAGCGAGAAACGTTGGAGAGACTAAGAGAAGAACTCGACAGAGAGAAAGACAAAATAAGCAGCACAGGCCTGAGACTCAAAACACGAGCCCAGGAGGTGGAGGCCTTCAGCAAAGTAAATTCACACCACACACACACACCTCTGCAAGTAGTGGAGTAAACATGTCATATTTGACTTTTGGCCACATTGCGTTGTTTGCAGCTCGCTGCAGAAAGGTATGAGGAAGGAGAACGAGCGCTGCAGGAGGCACAACGTGTGGAGTCCGAGCACGATGCAAGGCTCAGATATATCCAAACCCAAACAGAGCGGCTGAGGCAGCAAGAACAACGAATCCTTCAGGTTTGTGACAGTTCAGATAAACAGCAAGGACATGTACAGAAGCAGCAGGTTAGAATCTAAATGCTGTTTTTGTTGCAGGAGAGAATGAGAATGAATCAGCTACAGAAGACGACACAGAGACTTGAGGAGCCTCACATCACTTCACTACAGCTGATTCCACCCATTTTACCAGGTAGCTTCACACCGTTCAACAGAAACCATCTCTTAAAACTTTATCACAGTGAGTGGGGACAATATAACATGCTTGTGATTTATCCATAGATTCATTGATGCCAAACCCAGAGCTATCGTCAACCCTGAGCACCCCCCCTCCCACTTCAAGTGCCAATACTCAGCCCATGATGCTTCAGGCCAGTCTGGCTCTGTGGAAGTACACAGCAGAAAAGGTATAGCTCTTACAATCATTTTGATTTGGGCACAAACTTATAAACCCTGGTACTTTTTTGCAAGATTGAAAGTATTGAGAGCTACAGCTTATACAAATGTGTAATCACATCAGTCGACACATGAAGGTTGTTACTGTACAAGGTTTTATTGTAGATAATTACACCTCAGCAAACTTTAAGCTACGAGTGTGTATAATAACTTCAACATTTGAAAGCATTTTATAAACACGTTATTTTCTGTCCACAGGACCGAGAATACCTCCATGAGGAGAACATCTTTCTAGAGAATTTGAAGAAGAACAGATCATCCTTCAACTCAGATTGGCCGATGCGTACTGGGCACCTCCCATAGGATCATTGTTACTCGTAAATGTTTGAATGACCACGATACTTGAATTTTATACATTTTAGTTTTTAATAAACAGTTTTTGAAATGTTTACACAATCTCATGCATCGTGTATTTTCTTGTGCGACTTCTGACTCAGTCCAAATCTGCTCCTTTCACCACCTGGAGAATTGAAAAAAATACAAGAATTACAATTTTGCCAAACACTGAAAACCATTTACATCCTGTATCTCCAGTCAAGCCTCAGATTACCATGACTCAACACTTTAATTTCAGACAGGGATAACTTGTATCATCACTGGCTTGACTTTAACTATGTGACACTTCTGGTTGAACAGTTACCTGGTTCATGTCGTCTCAGGACCCCGCTCGTCCTCACGTGGACTTCCTTCATGTCTTTACATCTGTATGGTGAAAAGTTACATCTGGATTATGAAATGCTCAGATCACAAGACACCCTACATTAAGTTAAGTAAAATGTCTCAGAACAGCTTTGTCCATCGTCAGTTATCGCATCAGACGGCACTTCCTATGCAGCAAATTTCATCAGAGAACGAGTTTCAACTTTGATCAACCATGAATCAGTACAAACCTTTTCCACGTGCTTCCTCCTGCAGGCAGTGAACGCAGCGTGGGGGACACGAGGGCCTCGAACCTGCAACATCACACTTCATTAGTACTAATTCATTGGAAGCACATGTCTTTACTCAGCAGTCTGCAGCAGATCAGATACCATTGGTTTCAACACTTTTTCAGACAGGGATAACAAACTCATCACGTGCACTGCAGAGTGGGAACAGAGGCCAATCGCGTCACATCAGCTTTACCTTGTATCCAGATGACACGTGCAGACCTTCGTCGGGCAGGAATATATGAATATTGAGATTTGATTCCACATCATCCAAAGCTGCCTGTAAAAGATCAGAACACGTAAATAACTACAACACGCAATATTTAACATGTTAATCACATTACTGTAAGTGATAGTAAATCAACTACATGCTCTCTAGATTGATTAAAACTCTTAAAAGTGAAGTTGTAGTTTCCGCCCAGCATGCTCCTCTTCCCTTGCACGTGTTCGCCTGGCTAAAGGGAAGCTAACAGCTAGCAGCTACTAGCTCAGTTCCCACACACTCAGATCTCATCCCCCCAGCATTGAGTCGTTACCTGATCAGGGTGGATCGTGTTCAGTGAAGTTCACACTGACGCTCGAGTTCATCATAAAGTATGAAGAACCCATGATGGAGCCTCCGGAGGTTCAGGATCGACTCCTCAGTGAGCCGGGCAGGAGAACAAGACCGGAAACCTCGCGTGATCACGACTTTATAAGCAGGATACGTCACAGACCACGTGGTTTATAAGTGGGTGGGGTCAGAGTTATGTCTTTTTCATTATACAAACCAAATATCTTTTTTTTTTTTATATATTGAAAATACTAAACAAGTCCAGCAACGAAAAAAAGTTTCAGCGTTTCATTTTGCAGATGTCTTTAGTTCAGTCTTCCATCCGTTGATATGGGGCTTGACTTTTAAATATGTACATCTGTGAATAAAGTGCTTATATAACACAATTAGTTTAATTATTTAAACAATCAAGGTTATTATCCTCCATAAGTTCTCCAGCTTTAACCAGCTTCACATTCAGAGGTGGTGTCCTGACATTTCTGGACTGGAACCAACCAAAGTTCTCCACACTGTCAGAAAACATGTTCCACAGACTCAATGCTCCTCTCACAGAAAGTGAGTGAGTTCTCATTCCCATTCAATATTTTATGTAGGAAATTCTGGGATGGACAAAATGTCATTAGGTAGGATCGGTAAGATAAGTGTCGTTTCCTTATTCTCCCCGATTCATCCTCACTATTTCCTTGAAGAACACATTTTCTTTTCAGCTGATAGTGTTTTGATGATAAGATATTTATAATGAACTTATTAGTGAATTTCTTGCTGCGTAAGTTAATACCTCAGACCGAGAGTGGCCTCATTTCTGAAACCGTATTAGAGTACAGAATAAACTGTTGTATAATTGTCTTGATGGTAATTGTAATAGTCATATTCTTTGACTGGGCACAGGAGATTGTATTTCTCACACTCCTTCAAATGAGACACAGCCCATATTCCTTGTTCCAGCCACTTTTCCAAAAATGTCCTGTAACTTATAATGAATCTGTTTTCATCACTGTTGTTTCAGGTATAAACACACTGGTGGCCATGCAGCAGGTTTCTACCCCCCCTCATATAACTTCTATCCTGACACAAAACATGGAAGGAGTTCTGGCCAGATAATGGATTTATAAATATAATTTCTTGAGATGTTGAAGATGCGCTTGTTTCAGGGGAGGAGGAGAACAAAGTGTCTCCTGGATGGAGGAGAGAGGACAACAGGCTGATCTCCTCCATCACTGCCATTCCCTTTTCACTCACTAGGGAGAGACTGTGAACTAGGAAAGAACTGGGAACACACACACACACACACACACTTACACACACACACACACACACAGCAGGGTCCCACCACAGGCTGTGTCGGATCGGAGTCTCTTCACCGCCTTCCACACACCGGCCTGCGGGACGCGTCGCACTCTCCGCCCGGGATGGAGAGAGACGCCTCGGAACCACCGGAGCCGTCCCGCCAGCGGAACGGGCCGGTGGGCTCGCTGTACGGGGAGTTCACCGACACGCTCAACGACCGGCTCCGGTACTCGGTGAGCCTGACGGAGGGCGCCCTGACCATCCAGCGGATCTCCTCGTCGCCCGGCCGGACCAAGGTGGTTTTTAACTTGACCGACTGCATCGGGTGCCGGGCGTACCGAGGGCCGGACGGCGCGGACGTCGGCGCCTACTTCACCGCCTGTTTCTACCCGTTCAAGCGGCGCTGGATGAGCGCCGGCGTGGCCCGGCAGAGAGTGGAGCAGTGCTTTCGGGTCGCGTTGGTCCAGGACCCGCTCGCCAACCTCCAGGAGGCGGAGAGGTGGGCTGATGCCATCAGGGACGCGTCCGGGCTGCGGGCGCCCCGGAGAGACGGTGAGCAGCCGGCTGGGGTGGTGGGGAGTCCGGGGACATGGGCACCGTGGAGATGGAGAATTTAAATTTGACATAACTTTATTTTAAGAATGTTTATGAAATACCATAAGTCGTCACTTTAGTTTCAGATTTCATATCATTTTCATATTATAGGCTTCTTTACACACAACACACCTTTATTCAAATAAACTGTATGTACCAAAGACAGCAGGATAATGATAAAAAAGTATTCACATATATAGGCTACTTTATATTTAGGCTACACATTAAAACACACACACACAGACTCACAACTCTATTTAACAGACTAAAGGCACATACAGCAGGATATTATATTTATGATTAAAGAAAAACCTTAATACACACACACAACAAACACACCAGGGTCACATTAAGCACAAACCAAAATACAATCTCAGATCTAACTCAACTACTAGACCAGTAGTAGCAACACAACCAAACCAGCACCTGAAAAGAAACCAAGGAAACACAGGGTACAACTGACAAGTGTCTCACATTTCATGAAAAAGAAAATACATAAGAATGTTGGTAACACACACGCTCATGTGTATATGTGCAAAAGGTTTTGCAAAGTTATCGTTTTAAAGGACAATGGAAAGTAGGCTAATCTGTAAGGATAGGCTGACCTGACTCCTGACTTAAGCTCCACATGATTGGACCGTGCCGCACCTTCCTATTGCCAGGAACCGGTTTGGCAGAGAAACTATATAGGCACATTCCATCTGCTGTCAGGGACCTGCTCTACCTGCTCCGAGAGGTGATCTCTACACCGCCCGCAGCAAACTACAGCTCGTTCACTCAAACAGGACCAGGCCACACACTGATAACTTAAATAGGTAGATTTCCATCTGATCCTCTGTCAGCAGAGAGCGTTACCTGCCGCTCGCGCCTCATTATTCCAGTTTAGTTGAATTCCCACTGAGAGTTGGTTGTTGACGGGTGGAGAACTCGTATCAAAACAAAGGCTGTTTTTCATCCTGCTCAGCAGCAGCTTCGTCTAATTAGGTCTCATCACGTCTTGCTCTGTTTAAAAAGTGTCCTCAGGTTCCTTTGTCTTCCAGCCTCATTAGCTCCATCCTGGTATACAGACATTTACACAAGTACTGTATGTGATGTGTCTAATTACCACGATCACTCATTTGGGAGGAAGTGGCGAGTTGCTGACGATGAGACAAAAGTTTGTTTGGGTGTCTCAAATGATATCTGGATGTCATTATCCGCCATGTCGGGTCAGGTAATATCCTCTAGTGCACGGTCCACCTCCAGCTACCAGCAGTTCAAAGGGGAAGCGGATATTTGACTTGGCAGTGACTAATGTGGAATGCTGGTCGCCAGAGATGGAGGCGAGTGTTGAAAGAGGTCGGCCTCCTCCTGGTATGGCAGCCTCCAGGTGGACGCCGCAAACTCAGAGACAGACTGGGCTCTGTGTGGGGACGAATATCCAGCCGCCCTCTGATCCGCGGCCAGCAGGACTCTGGGCTTCGGCCCTGTATGAATGCCGGGCAGGCAGGCAGATGGTAACCTAAGAGGTAACTGGGCAGCCCCCGCCCGGCCCCATCACTGCCCTCTCACTGGACCCATCAAAGAGCCCATGCGCACACACACACACACACACACACACACACACACACACACACACACACACTAATCAACCAGCTCAGCCATCTAACAGTCAGCGAGCTCTCATTTCAGCCCTTCTTTGCCTCTTTTGAACGCAGCGATGATCATATTATTAATTTATAAGCTTGTTTTAGCGTCCCATATCCAGGCCGCAGCCAATAATACAGCATTTAGCAGAATGCATTATGGGTTTTAAATGGGGCGGCACTGCTGCTTTTCTGCCTACGTTGCAGAGGGTGCGTGAAAGTCTGTGTGATTCACTAATCCCTCATACACCCTCGGTTAATTGCATGTCATCTCATCTGGCATTGCAGATGGAAAGGTTGGATTAAAAATGCAAATGCAGTGCGAGATTGGTATTTAGCCATTTAGATATCTGGGTTAGGTGTTGAGTTACTACTGTGATGAACTTTCACTGAAGTCTAAAGTGAACTTGAATTGCACTGAGGAGAGAACAAACCTCCCCAAGGCTGCATTACTTTTCTCAGCTACACATTGGTGGTAGTTACAGGTTTGTAGCCCTATTTGTTACCGCACAGGAAAAAGCCTACACCTCTATGAAACCAGATTTCAATCCACTAGATCCGGGTTTTGATTTGGATCCACATGAAATTGCACACACTCATGGATATGTCTGAATTTATACGCATAATTCTCTGAGAAATCAATGAGAAATATGAACACATCTCCTGCATCCGCACCAAAATTGAATGGGTTCTTCCCTGACCAATACGGAATCCTACCACCAGGTTTCCTGGTAATCCATCCAGTAGTATTTGCATAATCCTGCTAACAAAAAATAAACACGTATAATAATAATGTGTGAAGGGGGAAAGGTGTAGTTTACAATGAGGCTGTAACGACTAATTTAGTTTGTGTTGTAGTCTCACAGGTTTTTTGTTCTCATAGCAGGTTCATTTGACTGAATGAGCTGTAAATAATGAAGTGACTACACTGGGATGACTTCCTGCTCGTGTTAATATTCTGCCAAAGTATTTCCCTGCGCTCAGAAGCTCCACAGTTGCACGTGAAGCCACAAGATGATTTTGACTGGATTTGACGTTTCCGACTTGTGCCTGCCTCTGTTGCTGCTGGCTGTTTCCTTGTCTGTTACTCAAACAGCTGGTGGGAGAGCCGGCTACAGATTGAACATTTATTCGCTCTGGAATCTTGACTTGTCTTTTTTATTCCATTTATGCAGCGATAGCATCGTCTGCCGTCTTGATTTCCCCCCCCCAAAGCTTCTATTCTGACCCAGTGCACCTTCAATAAATTTGCAAATGGAGCCTGAATGCGTCACCAGACGACCTCTCGCCCTGACCAGCATCTCGGTCCCTCTGGAGCCTCTGTCTCCGGCTTCGTGACACGCGGCTACGATGGCCTGTCAGTGCCCTCCTCCCCCCTGTACCCTCCCAGCCTGGTGATGCCTCAGTGGGCAGTGGTGTTTACTCTGCGTACACTTCCTCCACTCCTCTCCAGCAAAACGCTCACCCAACCCTGGAATGCAGCTTGTTTGCAGACACGTCAGACCAGTCTGGATAAAGTGTCAGTTTCACTGAGACGGCTTTCACACAATTGCCCACATATTTGTTTTCGCAGATCCAACCTGTGCCACAGTGTGTGATACCGGAGGCACACCGAATCTTAATTTAGCTTTTTTCCTGCACACTGATGCACTTGTGGCTTTCGAGACGATAACTCTGCTCTGTCAGCTCAGCTACTTGTTAACACTGACACATAGTCACATCCAGTCTGCCTGTCACCACTCTGTCTGTCTGTCTGTGTGTGTGTGTGTGTGTTTGTTCAGTCACTTGCAGCTGTGAAATACACACTCTGCAGTTAAAAAAGTTTGTTTGCCGGTGTGATGGCACATCGAGCTGCAGGTTATGTGACTTCACATCACGGACAGATTTCACATACACCCTCGCACACAGCACAAAGACGACAACCACACACACACATGCAGACAGACAGACACGCCCTTGGAAGGAGCTGTCTTCAGAAACCAGACGTACAGTATCAAATCTTTTTGGTTAAAACTATTTTTTGTTTCTTTCATACAGCATGAAAATTTACTGTCTGTTGTAATTATAATTATATCCTGCTTGTAAAGTATCATGGCAACGCTTGATGCTAAAACATCATTATCTACTTAGAGGAAGAGACAGTCCTGTGCAAAATGAATAATAAACAATAATCAACTGACAAATTAATAACATAGGCCTAATTCTGCAGGCAACAGCTACACTCAGCCAGTTTATTAGGTACACATAGATTATAAACAATAAAATATATTGATTCAGATTTATGATCACTGTGGAAGATGTCGTTGTGGCCCTGTTGCATTTTATTGCATTATGCTGCGATATGTTTCTATTAATATTATAACCGCCTCTCAATCACTTAATAGAGAGATGGTCTCTTGCAGGGCTGTAATATTAAGCTGCGGTTGTTTTGTTTCAGGGAACTTAATCAGCACTTAATCAGCATTTCATATCACCCACACTCTGACATAATAATGAATGGTATTTAAAAATATCTATAAAATATCTAAAGTTACAATATATTTCCAATAGTTACTCGATCTGAGTGAATTCCCACCTTCTAAGTTATTTATTCTTATCAAATGAATAAGTACTGTCCTGCATGACAAGTGATTCAGTGCAGCGTTAGAGAGTAAATCTACACGGGTCTGAATTAGCTGCATAGTGATAAGACTGAACTGCCGTTTCACTTCATTATTCTGTTTGAATAGCTGTATTAATCTGAGACGTGGACAGCACATTTTGAGGTCTGGAACCAGTGGGGTGTAGACAGTGTGACGGTGTCCTGAATTCCAATGTCAGCGTGGCCGGAGGATTTATTCTTTAACGAACAAGAATTTCACCATGTCACCTTGTTAAGGTCAAATATCTGTGGGTCGAGTAAAGCTTTGCCATTCAGCTCAGAACACTTGAGTGTAAATCCCCTGATTTTAAAGCGCTTTCACTGTCAAAAGACACTTTCCGCTCTATTCTGGAAGTGTAGAGAGGCTCTTTTGTGTCTGGAAGCCACATTGTGCTCTATTACAAGCAAAAACAATGGAGACCCTGTGTGGGTGAATGGAGGCAGAGTTGAGCGTGTGCCTGTGTGTTGTTGCCCTCTCACCCCGCTCTTCCTGTTGGGCTCACACCTCTTTCTCTGAGATATTTATGTCCCCGTGCTGGGTCCCGCTGAGCGACAGCATCGGTGCATCGGTGGAAATTAAACCGTAAAAAAGGGAAAAACACTCAGACTGCTCAGACTGCGGTAGACATATGTTAGTGAGTCAACACAACACATCTGTACGAAGACCCTGAAGTCCCAGATGATATATTTTTGCACTATTTCTAACAGCAAATAAGCTTTTGCACATTTGTGTATGTACAAATGTTTTTTGTACATAAACACCCACCTCATTCTGACCTGCCTGCTGCTGTAACAACTGAATTTCCTCGGTGTGTGAAGTTTTATCTTAACTTATCTTTTTTTATCTTGTGTGCACATGTTATTATCTTGTGCTCACAAGATAAATAAGTTGTGCACAAGTTTATACTATTTAGTAAAGACATGACTGGCCGATGCTTTGAAGACAACATTAAGTTGCGTTTATAGCTTTTAAGAGTTTGTTAATTTCCCAAGTTTTATGATAGATAGTTACTTGTTCCCACAAGATGGTAACTAATCTTTTTGGACTTCATTGGCTCCGTACATCTGGCATCTTACTGTATCCCTCTCGCTTTACTCATTATAAGCAGGAGTTGACCATCAATTACATTTTGTGCTCTGAATAGATTTTCCTGCCTGATACCAGCAGCATCGACTGCAACCAAAGTTACCAGATATGTTAGAATTTGATACGGTTTCTGCCCTCAACACCCCAGAGGGAATAGTCTGTTCTTTGTCCTTTCAGATTCACTTGATATGATCTCTGATGAGTCTGTGGCTGCTTTAAAGGTCGAGGGCATCTGCTGCAAAATCCAACTCCAGAGGGAGGAAGCTTTTCTCCGAATTTGACTTTACTTAAAATCCCCTTTTTAATGTTAGCCAGCAAGTGCAACACAGTTGAGAAGTTAAACCTCATCCTCACACAAAGATATGAACAAAAGAAGAATGACGTCATTCCTATCAGAGAATAATAAATGATTTTTCCATCTGTATAAGCTTTTGTCCGTGTCTATAATCCTGCAGAGACGCTGTTTTCTGACTGCGTCTTTCTCACATTGGGGGATGACTTGAAGATTGTCTTTGTAGCCATATTATTTATGGGGATATATTGACTTGGTTGTTCCCCCTGTTTGACTTTTTGCTAAACTAAGCTACCGGCTCATCATATTTACTGTTTAAACATGAGCTGTTTGCTAGCTGTTCCAGTGTTTTTGCTAAACTAATCTACCGGCTAATTGCTGTTGCATTATATGTTTAATCATGATGTGGTATGCTAGTTGGAAGTAAACAAACATAAAAATGACCTTAAGCCAGGTGCTGAATCCCAACCAGGCCCAGATGAAGTACAGTCACTCCACGAATCCAACACGAGCAACAGGACAATCTCCTCATGGGCGTGAATACAGTGTCAGAGAGCTGCTATTAATAATCAGCGAGATCCCACCAGAGCAGCATCTTCTCTGTGGGAGGAAACCAGCACGTCACATTGACATGAAGCATCGTCAGTCTGAATGCTGTCACAGCCGCTGACTCTACTCCTTCACGCTCTTTTTTTTATCACGGTGCATTTCTGTGCCGCAGAGACCCAGAGGGACGACACTGTCCTTATACATTCTCTGAATTATTTGGTCGTGCGTGAGAAGACCTGTTCTCACTTCATCTCCATGCGCTCCCTCTCTGTCTGTCTCAGGTGTGACGTACATGGAGGTGCGGCGGCCCTGCAGAGTCATGGTACTCGTGAACCCTCACTGCGGGCGCGGCCAGGCTCTGCAGCTCTTCACTGGCCACGTGGAGGGGATGCTCACGGAGGCCGCGGTGCCCTACACACTCATCATCACAGGTTCGTAACAGTTGTACGCATGCACACCTCTGTTTGTCTTCTCAAGGTCACCCTGACATGGAACAGCGAGGACGGGGATTACACTTTCATACCAATCATGGTACGATGATGGATGGACAGGACACTATATGGGCCTCTGAGCACAGACATGCAAAGGCCGCCCACCATCCGACATAGGAGCAACACCCTCATACTGAGAGAGAGAGGCAAAATGGTTATAGTTTGGAGATTAACACACACAAAGGATTATAGTCATTCTGTATATCTGTGTAGTCATTTGATTGACTGTGCAACAGGGAATATTACATTTCCATTCATACAGACGGCCCATCTCTCTCTCTCTCTCTCTCACATACACACACACACTCTCTCTCTCTCTCTCTCTTAATATGGCATAACCACAGTATGAGGTCTTTTTTTTCAAATCTTTGTTGCACAAACAAACTTTCATCTCTGCAGGAATTGAGCTGTCTAGTTATTATGCATCATTTGTGAAAACGCAGCATGAGCGCACACACACACACACACACACACACACACACACACACACACACACACGCACACACACACACACACACAGAGTGTACAGTACTCAAGCACATGCACACTCTCAGAGCCATGAATAAGTCTAAGAAGAACATCATTATTATTATTTTGGTTATGATACAAGGTGTACTGGGTTTGTATTTTGGGGGTTATATTTCGATTATTTGTTATTTATTGTTTATATGTGATCATATTCATTTGGCAGGAAGTAGGTCACATAGGATATGGGCGGGGGTTAGAGTTTATATCAGCACGTATTCACCTTTGGCGTTGGTTGGAGAGAGGGGGAGTGGGGACGCCATCTTTTTTCGTTTGATCACAGTGATTTGTTAAATCTATGAGTTTGTGCACGTTACAATAAGTAGATCATTGTTTTTTTCAGTGATTTCTGAATCAGCGAGTCATTCAAACTATTCAGGCCCGACCTCAGCCTCTCAGCGACTCGTTTGTTTTTGTGAAGTCGCTACACACACTGATTTAAATTGTCACATTAGTCAGCCCAGCTGCTCCAGATTCTGTAACAGTGGGCGACGGCTCGACCGTGACCTTAACCAATGTCCTGTGTTACTTACTAATGTCACAGGCTCTGAACTTCAAGTGATCTCTAAATACCAAGAGGCTGCTGGGGAACAGTGAGACACGTTAATGTCAACTGTTCAGCGCAAAGAGCATCACTGACCCTTGGAGGTTTACCAGGCAAAAATAGTAACCTGTGTCCTCTGGCTACAGCTCGATAATACGCCAGCTGAATCTTTGATACACGGCTCAAAGAGAGATGGAGAATGACAGCAAAAGGCAAGTTGGGAAACAGAGAGAAAACTGTGTTTGTTTATCTGTGAAAGAGTTCTGATGCTCGGTCTCTTTGTGCGGACTCCTGGGACTTAGAGGAGAGGCAGCAGCTGGATGGTGATGAAAAAAGACAGAGTAATTACTGATGTCGACCCAGGCTGGAGAAGAATAGAGCCGAGGAGATGGGAGGGAGGGAGGAGACGTGTCGCTGAGGGCTTTCAGTGGTCCGACATGGTAGCCAGGCAAATGTGACTATGAGTGGATTAGCTGGCACAACCTTTGCCAGGGGCAGCGCTCCGTGACGAATATATCACATAGCCTTTGCCCAAGGAAGGACAAGCACCCACGGAGGCACCTCTTGTGTCAGCATGTACCTTTTACATAGTGTATGAAGCATCCAGTGTATCAAGCTTTATCTTCACCCTGGTTGACTTCAGGCAGCGGCAGCAGAGAGTGGCCTGGGGAGGAAGAAGAAGTGAAAGAAGTGGAGTTTAGCCATGATATTTTCAAGTGTGTATTTACAGAGACAACATCTGTGCGGCCCGTGGAAGAAGTCACCACTGCCTTCAGGTTCAGGTTCAAGATCCTGTTTGTAATACATAATAATAAGGAAGTGCCTGGGAAGTAAAGCATCAGCCTGGCGGGCTCAAAGTGCTGAGTCAGCTGTTCCGTGCCGTTACTCCCTCTGCTACTGTCTGTCAACACAGGACTGCATCACCGCCTCCAGCCTGCCCGGCTCTCTGCAAACAAACAGCAGCCTCATGGGGAGCACGGCTGGGAGAGGGGGAAGGAAAAGGGGGGGGGATATTTGTTTTTATTCCAGTTGATCAATACCTTGGCTGAAGTGGAAACATATTTCCTCGGCGATGGCAGTGCATCAATACTCAGTAACTTCCTCACTGTCTGTCTGCCTGCTCCTCTCCCCCTCTCCCTCCCCCTCTCCCTCTCTCGCTCTAAAGCTGTTTCATCCACGCACACACCACCACACTGGGGAGTCTCAGCTGGCAGAATTGTAGACTTTAATGCTGGTGGGATGAGCCCGCCGAGACCCCCTGCGGAGGGACCCTCTCAAAGACAACGCCAATAAAACTAGGCTGAACAAACAGCGCAGTCCTCTGCCTGCCAGCGCATTAACCGACACTTGCTCACACACATGCGGACATTTGTCGGTCACAGATGTTTGCAGGCCAGCTAAGCTGCCTCGGAGCTGTTGAGTAGCCGCTGGATGGGTTAATGTGATATGTCTGTCCCGATAAGGGGAAATTGAATCTCTTTTCTGCCTAATCTCCCTGATCCCACCCCAGAGGCTGGCGAGGATGGGAGTGTGTGTGTCTCTTTCTCTGCCCTTGGCCTAATTTTTACTTTGTGATTCTTTTCTCCTACACTCTGCCACGTTTTCTGCTTTTGTCTTGTTTATTTGCTCTCCCTCATCTCTTGTGTCCCTCAGAGCACCAGAACCATGCACGGGAGCTGGTGAGGAAGGCGGACCTGTCCCAGTGGGATGCCCTGGTCATCATGTCTGGAGATGGACTGCTGTTTGAGGTGCTTTGCCTCTACCTGACCTGTTTCTGTTTCTCATAGTCATACAATTCTAAACCAAGCACAGATGGAAATGATATAACCCTCACACCCCTGTTTCTATTGTTAGCGCTCCTCACAAGAGGATTGTAAAAAATTAATTTGAATTTACACACTACAAACAGCTCTGTTGCTGTGATGCATCTCAAATCTAGCTCCTAAAAAGCCATTGTGTGGATTCTGCTCATTAATACATAAATCCTTAGCCAGGGTGGATTCATGTTCCTCTGCATACTTGACACAGAACAGCTGTAGAGCTACATCCTGTCACAACTTTTGATCTTCTTTCCATTGAGGACCCTGCTCTGTTTCTCTTTTTCTCATTGTTCTTGTTCATTCAGGTGATAAATGGTCTGATGGAACGAGAGGACTGGCAAGAGGCCATCCAGACCCCTCTGGGTATTCTACCAGGTGGCTCAGGCAACGCCCTGGCGGCCTCCGTCCACCACTACTCACAGTGAGTCCGTCCATTAATGAGTCATTTAAATGCATGGACTAAAGAGTGCAAAAGAAGAGCAAGGAACAACCCTCCTCGTCCTGAAAAAGAACGATTTACCTCCTCTCTGTGTAATTATGCCGAAGGCTGACTGGGCACATCATTCCTCAGGAGGGAGGAGAGACAGTGGAGCGAACTGGAACTGCTTGGCTGTGCAGCAGGAGGTCATTTTAGGTTGATAACTCTCAAAGGAGTGATGTAATGGGTTTAGAAAATCACACATTAAGAGTGATTAAAGTGCAGCGGTGGAACCAGTCAACCCAACACATATCCAGCATATTATCTCCATCTGCTGGGTGGTTGATGGCACAGCAGCAAAGAAACAAATGTAGTAGTCACCCCTGTGTCTGTGAACTTTCAGAGTTTTATTATTACCCTGGTCATGAGTCCCAGTGCCCTCTGTTAGCTTAACAAAGTAAATTGGTGAAAATCTCACAAAAGCCCTATCTCTCCATTTATGTTCCTGTTTACAATACACAGCTATATTTATTCTGACTCTAGTTTTCGATCCCTCAGGTCGCCTCCAGCTTGGAACGAAGAACTACTATTGAGCTGTGGCTTCATGTTGTGCAAAGGTCTGGTCGGCTCCTTAGACCTGGTGTCGATCCACTTGGCCTCTCGCCAGCGCCTCTTCTCCTTTCTCTCCCTGGCCTGGGGCTTCGTGGCAGATGTTGACATCGAGAGCGAGAAGTACCGCCATGTTGGAGCCATCCGCTTCCTGATGGGCACACTGGTGCGTCTGGCCTCCCTCAGAGTCTATCAGGGCAAGTTGGCGTATCTGCCCGTTAAGGAGGCGCCAGCACTTCCAAAAGGGAGCATAAAGGCGAGCCACCCTCCCTCCACACCTCAGCACCCCTCGCTCTGCTCCTCCCTTCCCTGTCGGCTCATCCCCAACCCCTCTCCAAATCAGAACGCTCATCACAACCACAACACCACAAACTGCAACCACAACACCATCTCCAACTCCCCCAATAATGCTATCACCTCCAAGAGAACTGAGATGAAGAGTGATGGCAAGACCGTGGTACTGGTGGACTCTCTTCTTCCTGGTCTGGAGCAGCCGGTCCCAGAGAGCTGGACAGTGGTCAAGGAGGAGGACTTTGTCTTGGTACTGGCTATTTACCAGTCCCACCTCGCTGAGGACCTGTGGACAGCCCCTGGTGCGATGGCCGATGACGGGCTGATTCATCTGTTCTACGTGACGGCAGGAATCTCACG
Source organism: Hippoglossus hippoglossus (assembly GCF_009819705.1). Classification (NCBI taxonomy): domain Eukaryota; kingdom Metazoa; phylum Chordata; class Actinopteri; order Pleuronectiformes; family Pleuronectidae; genus Hippoglossus; species Hippoglossus hippoglossus. The sequence continues at coordinate 18,014,575 of NC_047158.1, forward strand.
TCCCGCCCTGCTGCGCCTTTTCCTCGCCATGGAGAAGGGCGCCCACTTGGCGTGCGGCTGCCCCCACCTGGTGTATGAGAAGGTGAAGGCCCTGCGGCTGGAGCCCATCACTCCGCAGGGCGTGATCACTGTGGATGGAGAGATGGTGGAGTACGGGCCTGTTCAGGCTCAAATCCACCCAGGACTGGCCAGACTCATATGTGGATGAAACTGGATTATCTTAATCTTTCTTCTGGGTGTAGAGCTTTTTCTAGTTTGGGCCTTTTTATATTCAGTGCTGATTCCTTTCCGTATGCTGTGTTTTCAGAAGTGCCAAAGACATTTGAACAGCCTCTGGAAATTCCTCTATTTTTCTATTGAAGCAACTTGTGCTCGCCATGTTAGATTCAGGGTTCAAGCCATGGATGGTGGTTCTTGCTGCTGGCTGGTACCAGTTTAGAGAAAGAGAGAGGGACTGTGTGTGTGTGTGCGCGTGTGTGCGCACGAGAGAGATCTTTACGTTTGTGTGTGAACCGTAGTGTGTGTACTGCATTGTTCATGCTGCTGTCCAACCTCATAAGCATGCCACACATGAAGTGTAGCACATTTTCCTGTCCTGGGATGCTCCTGGAGAAACCACGCCCCCTGTCCCACTGTACTACACCAGGCCGCCAATCTCCCTCCTGGGCTCTAACAGCATCACCTCCCCCTAAGCTTGGTAAAGAGGAGCTTTCTTTCTGAGGAGATATAAATCCCCGGGGGATTTAATGTTGACATATCTTTAATCTTTGCATAGTATTTATTAAAAAAAAGCAACAACAAAAAAACACAATAGCAGATCTAGTCAAAGTAAGAATTAGCACCCGATTCATTCTGCGTGTACAAACTTCCTCCAGCTTCTAATGCATGAAGTGCTGTGGAGGCAGACGGAGACCCGGCCAGCCGAGCTTACACCTCCACCAACGCCCGATCCATTTCCTGCCGTGTCGGCTCTCTTGCCCTGGTTGATCTGCAACCATCATCAAACTGTAGGAACTGCCTGCACTCGCACACAAACACACACTCACCTTCTTATCCACCATCCCCCCCTCCTCTTATGCACAGATCCTCACACACACACACATACACTCATTCCCTTACATCTCTGCAGCACTTAGTTAGGGGGGAGGGGTCTGGTCTGCCTGTGTGCAGATGATCCCCTCTCCTCCTCCTGAGATTGTACTCTCCCTCAGTTAATGAGCTATCAGCACCTAATGTGTCCTTAATATTAAGCTATAAATCTGCTGATGAGAGTTGGAGAAGTGTTTAGTTTGTCTTCATACGAAAGCTTTAAAGTGAGTTTCAAAGAAGTGTAGAGAGCGGGGGGTTCCACACCTGCCTTGCATATTGAGGGGCGTGACATCGATGTGAGCTGGAGGGAGTCAAGCGTTCTCCATCGCCGTGTGGCCTTCTCGCTGGCGGTTGATGGTGCAGTGATGAGCATTAGTGCACTGGAGCAGAGGAGAGTGCAAATGTTAGAATTATCATCCGTGGCCCCCTCCAATTTCTCCCTCACACACACACGCACACACTCACACACTCACACACACACACACACACACACACACACACACACACACAACAGTTTATTACAGGCCGCACCAGGACTGTTACACCCGCAAGTGATGCATAAGCTGAAAATCATCACCTTTTAGAGAGTGGGCCGTCTTCCCTCATCTTAAAAAACAGATCATATTCATTGAGCTGAATTTCACTCAGTAGAGCACATACCTCCACCAAGGCCCACCAGTCCCCTTGAATTAAAACTAACCTTAAAACCAAGGTCACATTACTCAGCTACACATCGGTGCTACTTCCAGGTTTTATTTGTTACCACACAGCGGGTAAAAATAGCCTCCACCACCAATGAAACCCGTCAGAAGTCGGATTTTTTGGGGACCTGCACCAATATTGCACGGATTAATACCAAGCCCCTAAATATCTCTGAATTTACAAAAATGTTTAGAAATACTCGCAAAGTTAAAGAAAATGAAAAGAAAGAAATTCTGTATCTGCCCCCTGATCCAGATCTACACCAAAATATAACAGTCGATATTCTGATGAAAACATAACATTCTGGGTGGAGGTAATTATAAAAATGAATGTCAACAGGGTGAAGGAGATCAAATTGTCATATTGTCTGAATGCTGATGCATCGTTTAAAAACTCAATCACCTCTAATGCTGAAAGTGAAAAGCAGAACATCGACAGGCTGATGGGTTTCAGAGAAACACTGATCATCAGCTTTCCATTACTATCAAGTCAATTCAATGACGGACTGTTTTCCTGTTGTGTTTCCTGAAGCTCGCGAGGGAATCATGACTGATTGGCTTCCACTGAAAGAAGCATAGCATTTATATTTATACATATATATAGTTTCTTTAGGGTCTGTGTTAAAATGATTGGGGCTATGATTGGGGGCTGAACCTTGTGCTCCACTTTGAACCCTCCCTTTGATTTCTGTTTGGTTAAATGGAGACAGTGTTCGGGTTGGGCAATCAAAACTCAAATGTTTCCAACAATAAAAGAATAAAACATGACTGAAATATATATTTTAGGACTTCATGTGCAAGACAGTTGTGCATGAATAATACAAGATCTGCACTGCCGGGCTGTTTTCTTTATGCACATTGGAAGAAACGCAGGTTACACATCTGGACGATCAGACCCAGATGTGTCAACCGAGTAGAGAAGAGACGTCCGCTCTAATTATCAGGTTCAAAAGAGACGGAGCAGAAACAACAATTCGTCTCCTGCTCTTCAGACTGTTGCAAGCCACAATTAGCTATCGCAGCTAACCAGTAGTAGACTGCAAATAAAGATGGAGGACAAGTCAGCTCCCAAAAGTGAAGCCAAAGCATTTTGAGATCCACCTGGTGGCTGGGTGCAGTATAGGTCATAAACCCCAACTTCCTCCATGTTCCTATTTGGGATATTTTAGCTTCTGGCTGGTGGGAGGAGGTGGAGACGCGTCGTCCATCTTTGTACACGGTCTCTGGTTGACCTAAAGAAAACCCTGATACCAAAAGACAATCCTCCACATTTGCACGATTGTGACTTGTGGCGTACAGCAAAGTCCTCTTCAGTGCAACAATAGGTTTTCTTTGATTGCAAATTACAACATTTTACAGTAAATGTCACTAGAGGAGCAATTACAGAATCATAAATCGGGAGGAGAAAAAGTTAAAACCCTCTTTTTAGAAAACTCTTCCCACGAGTTTTGATTCCGTCCCTTAACAAACTGTGACGTACTTGAAGTTGACCCGAGTCTACATCTGTACAAATGTCGGTTATCATTTTCACCGCAGTGCCGTTTATTGCCGATTACTAGATTTTTTTTTACATCCCGGTTCTGTCATTTACATACATACTGTACGGTTGTCATGGCGATGACTTGACGTGCAACACGCTGTACCTCTAACCATTACTGTGTCCTCAGTGGAGTTAACCAGGTGCGTCCAGTGCATTATCATGTCCTGCGGGATGCACTCATGCCCACGTGCACTGTTAAACGTATAAAGCACATGTCATGGGGTTGGTTGGGAGGGGGGGGGGGGGGAGTTATGCAAATGCCCTGTCATGGTTGCAGGATAATCTGGAGTGAGGGCTCCCTCTGCTGGACCGCTCACTGTACAATGTGGAATCTGTATGAGTAACAGTGTATCCTCCACAAACAGCCTCATCTTTCCTGCTTTTCATACGAGCGCATTGTAATTGATTACAAGAGGAATTGACTTACACAGCTGCAAAGTATAATTCATGTCAATGTTAGTGTAGGAAACACTACTGTTGAGTTAATGGTACGATACTGTTAAATTGTTGTATTCCAATGGCTGCTTTAATGTAACCCCCCCCTTTTTTAAACAAGTTGTGTTAAAGACTACGAACGAAAACAAAACCGACGACGTTCTCAGGCTCCTCTGAGAATCTGAATCAGTTATTCTCTCTGTACCATGTACACTGTAAAATCTCTGTAATCCACCTGATGTAATACTAGGATCTGCAGACAGGTGATGAGTGTCATTGTTTTCCATTGTGTTGTTATGTGGTGATATAAAGCGGCATACAGTCGATCGGGGGGCTTCATGTAGTATCGCTGAATGTGTTGTACCCTCCGCGTTAGTGACAAAACAAATACTGTTAATCGTCTTCTCGGCGTTTTTCACTTTGCAGTAAATTGAATAAGGGAAAGTAGCTTCTCTAGAAAGTGCCTTAGCCAGTACCCAAGATAGCAGATAGGTGGCGCACTGCAAAATAATAAAAACAGAAACACATAGATCTGCACAGGGTACGATACAGACACTGTTCTCTATTTTATAGGTTCTGTAGATCTGTGAAGTTCCATGAAGAGAGTGACCTGGATTTAAAGGTTTAACGCTCATATACGGTTGTTACTATACTCATTGGACTGGATGTTGATCACCAGGTATTAAGCATCTCATTTTATTTTATTGTAATGCCTCCTTTTTTAAAGCCCAATAAATGAATTCATATAGAAAACATGTTTGTCCTTCTCTGTGTGACCGAGTCATTTAATAGGTAGTGAATGTGGGTTGATCAGATTCGAAAAGTGATTTTTATCTTCTTACGTACGCACAAGAAAATGACTTGTGTGCACAGGATGGAAAAACAAAATTGCTTTACTGTCAGTTACTATTGACGACAGTGTGTGATAGAAAAAGTGCTGCATAAGAGGAACTGTATTAAAGTGTGCGTGGATATACTTTAAAACACTTTGAGTGATCAATAAGACTGGAAAAGTGAGGTATATGGTAAATTAGTGTCATGGACAAGTATGAATCACATGAGGTTACAATAAGGAGGAAATTACTACAGGTTGCCTTTAAAATTAAGTATATTTGACATGAAATAAATAAATGAACAAATAGTTCTTATTAATATATGAATGGCATATATTTGGAAACATTCTGCATGCAGACTGGGGGAGACTGGCATCGAACCGACAACCCTCTGGTTAGTGTATATATATATATATATATATATATATAGTGACCCATACCTTTTAACCTTAACATAGACTGCAACCTGGATTCATTAGATTATCATAGTGCACTTCTCCTGTTCCTCCACTAGATAGAGACAGAGGCTGTGTCTCAAATCAAATCTACTTTATTGTCCCCATGGGGAGATTTGTCTTGGGCCAATGTGCTACAGCCACAAACAACGAGCCTCCTTCAGCCTCATATTGGACCACAGAGGGGAATCAGGTTAAACAAAAACCCAATGTTCTATAGAGGTATAGGAGTTATTCTAGGGTTTTTATTACACACCATTAGTTTAACACATTAAACTCATGGTGCACTGGTAACTGCATATTACTGGTGTCAGAGGTCATGAAGGTTGATGGCCAGGAGATGGCATTATAGTCTAAGTAGTAATGGTTTGTTGTGTGCTGGGAGAATAGGGGCTTTATTTGAGTGTGTGTGTGTGTGTGTGTGTGTGTGTGCCCGTGCATGTGTGTGTGTGAGTGAGTGCTCTAGCGGCCCTGAGCAGTTGTAATAAAGGCTGCAGACGTACTGTTCCACAGGAAGCCACAGATCACTGCTGTGTGTCCCGTCCTCACCTCGGATGTGTCACACTCTGCGCTCGTCGTCTGACGGCCACAGAACATGAGTCACGCCGAAGGTCACCTCTAAGCTGCCACTTTTATTATCAATTACAATAAGGAATCTCAAGTCATCTTTGACCTTTGCCGTCCTGTGCTCACCAGCGGCTGCCGTCTGTGGCACGTTCGGTCCCTGCGATGACAGCAGAGCCTATATTCACAACAGACAGGGGCTGAATATTTAGGTGACTAATCCATCGGGGGAAGTCATACATCACAGTGCAAACTACTGTCACAACAATGCTGCTGTGTCATTAATTTTCGTCCTGACAACGAGGTTCTAACATCCTCCGAGCTGCGGCGGCTGTGCTCTGCATGAGTGAGAGGATGAAAAGTGCAGAATAGTTGAACTCCAGCAGGCGAGAAGCTTCTGGACGAGGACTTGTAAAAAGACACACAGCTCAGACCCTGACGGGGTAATCAGTGACCTTATGAGCCACTTCAGATATACTGTTATTGTCATCTTGCGGTATGGAACAGTAAAACCCATTTTTATTACTCTTTTGAGCCTCCGTGGAAAAAACCCTCCAACCTATAAAGAGGTCTTCTCCGGTAATTCTCATGAATCTTAGTCATATGCTGAGGAATCCATGTTGAGGACGTTGACTTTAGCCTCATTTATTTAATGAGTAGGAACGTTTTATTTTCTTGGAACCGCTTGTTACATATCCAATCACTGCTATAAAATAAGACAAGTTGTCTCCTGTGCGTCTCTGCAGGGGTTGAATACCTCGATGGAGGGATTGATAATAATTATGAAGGGAGGGGATCTAAAGCAGAAACTTACCTAGATGGAAAAATTCATGCACACATGCGTACACCAGTGCATTCACACAGCAGTCAGGGACAATTTGGGGTTCAGTATCTTGCCCAAGGACACTTCAGAATGCAGACTGGAGGAGCCGGAATCAAACCTGCAACCTTCTGATAAGTGGACGACCCTGGTTGCTGCAAATTGTTGTAAATCATCTTTGTTTTGCAGAAATTACACTGAATTCAAGTGTCTACATAGTGAAGCTGAGCTGAGGAGCTTTCGTGAAATTAATAGTTTTTCTCTTGGCAAACAGAACATAGAGAACAGAGTCTCTCTCTCTCTCTCTCTCTCTCTGTTCAGGTCTTTAATTTTGTTCCTTCCCTCCTCTCTTCTCTTTCCTAACCTTTTCTGGCAGGATTAATTAAATGCCACTCCAACAATCTGTTGCATGCCAGAGCAAGGAGTGGACCTTGTGTGTGCGTGTGTGTGTTTGTTTGTGTGGGAGTGAGAGACCTCTCTTCTTCTTTTCTCCTACCTGCTGCTCTGCCCCAACAGATCTGAATCTCTCCCTCCTCCCTGGTTGGCAGCCGGCACATCTTGTGTATAGCTGCCGAGGTTGAAATATCATCTTACAACACCACCGCTTTTCAATAACACAAAACAACAAAGGCAATCCCGAGTGCCTATCTGAATGTGCCAGGTAGCCCCGAGCTAACCTGCAGACGTCAGAGCGGGTCGACTCTCCATCGTCTCAGAGCAGGCGTGGCTCGCTGCACAAAGTGGCGGCTTGACATTATCTATCCGAGGGCTGTCGTGTCAGTCTCCCTGTGGCTGGAAGGCTCCCTATAGTGGAATTGTTCTGTAAAAAAACAAAGGTTGGGTTGCACCAATAATTAATCAATGTAATAAATCATTTTTTCTCTTGTACACTTTGTTATTGCAACAAATTCCCAACTCATCTTACAAAGCCTGGTATCCACTTTCAAAACAGAAGCCTAAGTGGAAAGTGAGAGTTCCTCGAAGGCGTAAAAGAAACAGAGCTTTACTATTATTACCTTTTTATAATCCTATTCAGACACATCTGTCATTTTATCAAAGTCATTGCGTCATTTTTCTTTCCGCCTCAAAAAGGAAATGAAGTTTATTTTGTCTTCTTTTCTTCAGGGCTATTCGGTAAACTAATATAATAAAGCAAGTAATGCTACTTATTTAACACCAGCATTTTAGCATCGTGAGCATGTTGCAGATACTAACTTATTTGGATTCAATTCAGAGGGCGGATCCTGGAATCACTTTTTCACTTTCTTTAACATAGCGAGACAGGGCGTTAGCCTCAGTGGAGGTTAGCGTGCTCACCGAGTGCCCGGCTACTTACCGCCGCCAAGGAGGTTACGTTTTTAGAACCCATTTTGGTTTGGATCCGGATCAGGAGGTCGATCCAGGATTTTTTTTCACTTTCTTTAACGTTGCAATTAAGGGCATTTTTCAACATGTGGGACTTCAGGGCTGATATCGACGAGTGTGTGCACTTCGGTGTGGCTGGATTAAATGTCTTCTCTCCGAGCGCCCTTCAACTTTCCTCTGAATTCACTCAGCAGAGTTTGCGATTCATTTGTGCCAGACTCTGAATGTAAACCTCCAGACGGTGGAATTAATAAACTCAAAAATGTTCTTTTAGGAAGTAAATACGAACTAACATTAAAACTCCCAGTTTTAATATTTTGCTCCTTAATCACAAGTTTAATGGAATCTCTACCTTCCATAAAATAGCACTAAAACAAATGATCACGCATTAAACAAGACATTAACAACCAAAGTTGGCACAAAGCTCGAGCCTCTAAACAAGTTGATGCACCTGACTGCTCGTGAAATATGTTCACCACCTCTCACACCCTCCCCCCTGGATCCATACGCATTATTCACTTGGGTGAGGTGCAGCTTTAAAATCATTTTATTACCTCTGCTAAGGAGGTTATGTGTTTGTCTGCGTCTCTTTCTTTGTTTGTCTGTCTGTTAGTAAGTTAGTTAGTAAGATTACGCAAAGAACGACTGGAAGGGTCAACACGAAACTTGGTAGAAGGATGTGATAAAGTCAGGGAAGAACACAATACATTTGAACTGATATTAGTGGGTGTGGTGAATTTGGTGCAGATCCAAAGACAAATCAGGGTGTAGTGAATTTAAATGTGGCTGCATGAGGGGGGTGTTGGGCCTTGGCTGAGGTTACTCTCCTCTGAATGCCATAGACTATAGGGGGAACTGTGTCTTAGTCTCTACTCCCCCTCTAAGCCTACTGGACACTCTGTCAGCTGGTATTATAAACTGTGTGGCCTCCAGAGCACACGAGAGAGGCTACGTGAGAGACTCGTGTTTGCGTGAGCTCTGTGCAGTCAGCATCTGAATGCACGGCGCCTCGTGCACTTTGTTTCCCGAGGAAATCCGACGAGCTGCAGCCAGGTGATAAAACTATTGTACATCTATATAGCCGTGTAACAGGACGAGCCCTGCAGCGCCTGCAAGCTGCCACTACACATTTTAGTGTCTTGGTTTTCCAGTTCTGATGCCGCTTCAGTGGCCTCATTCTCGCAGCATTCAATTTTCCTCCCTCCCACCTTAATATACCTGTTTGGTTTGAGCAATTTACTAAAACAATTTACATTATTTTTAAATCTGTATGTGTATCTTTATGTGTACACGTCTTTATGTGTGTATATTTACAGCAAAACTGACACAAAAGAAACATTTGACATGGTATTTTGTAACATTTTCTAAAAACTACAGCACCCAGATGTTTTAGAAAATGCCTTTTAAGATTAAAACGTTTAGTAGAAACCAGTGGAAATACCAGAAATAAAGATCAGCTTTACCAAACCAATCCGCTGTGTTTACTCAAATAATCATTTAAAGTGTAAAACTAGCTCACAAGGACTTATTGAGCTGACTCAGCGAGCCAGGCCACACTGTGCCGGTGTATCTGACAGACGCCTGTGTCTCCTCCCGTCTATCTCTGTCTCTCCAGCATTATCTGCATCTTGCTTTGTTCAGTTTCTCTGCATCTCACTTCAGATAAGGAGGGATAGTTGGTCTCTCTGTTTCTCCATCTCTCTGCATCTCAATCACTGCTCCCAACTCCCCCACATCCTCCCAGTGATATGAGTGTGTGTCTGACTCATTCTAAATCTGGATGTGTGACCCAGAAAACCACCCATAAAGCATATTTCATCTCACGTCTATATGACTATGATATTTTGTTCGGAATACAGTTCTACCACAGCGTCTGACACTTTGGTTTCTCATCTCCAGGAAAAGTCGACAAATTTATATCAACCCTTCACTTCTTTGTCAACACGCTCCACAAAAAATTTTTCTTTGTATCCAAAATATTAATTCAAGATATCGTTTTTCAGGGCTATTTTATTTCTCAGAACTCTTTTATAGTTGCCAAGATGTATTAAAACAGATATAATTCACCATTGTTGCAGCATTTTGAGGTGTTAAATTATCTTGTCTGGTTCGAATATGCAGACAAAAGGAATTAGGAGTCTGTGAAAGTGGGTGTGTGTTAGCGCGTTTTCACAACTTCCTACCTGACAATCAAGACATCTCTCCGTCCATTTCCTCCTCCGCAACACGTGTCACCTCACTCGTCACTGATTTCACAGCACAGAATGACAACTTTAAACTTCAAACGTTAAATGTTATATTTCTGTGAAAATCGATAATAAACCATTACACCTCTCCCTCACAGTTCAGCCTGATATTTTTTTAGATCATTCTGAGTGAACTGTTTACTACGGGGAATTTGATGACTCACAACCGTGTCTGACGTAGATGATATTTGCAGAACGGGATGTGAAAGATGACTGGAGATTACAGATAGTGCCTCTTCTCGTCTTCTGCTTTGAGGTTTGCACGACAACAGGGAGAGAGATAAATTAGTGCAATGAATCAAAAGAGAAACAGAGAGAACATAGTACACAAGCAGCTGCAAGGACAGATTAACAGAATCACTACAGTCAATGGCTAAGAAAATACACAACTATTCAGCTAGTGCACAGATCGATCGTCTATCTCCCATAACAACATCTTCATCTTTTCTCACGCGATGGTTTCAACTGCCTGACAACACAATTTTAGTTTATTTGTTTCTTGTCCTCGGAGGAAACTCAAGGGTCTTTACCACAATCTGCAGGACGTCTGAACCTAGGGCACCAACCCCGTCCTGTTCACTGTGACCCTGAAGTTTTGTTTCGGCCACAGACACTGGGACTTTGTCTTCCGGGCAAAAGAAGCATTTTGAATGTAAATGGGATTTTTGTGTAAACAAAGAATAAATCAACGACCCGACTCCTTGAGTGTTTCGATGTACAGAACAAAATGGAAAAACTACAAAACAGCCTAAATAAAAGGTCGGAGACGTAAAAGAAAATCAATAAGACAACATTTTTGCATGGGCAGTTTTAGCCCTCAAATAAAGAATGTTCAACTTTTAATATAGGGATGCAAAGATTCGGTTTGTTATAATACAAAGGTGGGTCATTCAGCATAAATAAACACAACATAAACATGTTTTCTATGTGTATTCCTGTGTTCACACAGTGTAAGGATGGAGATATTCCTGCCTTTAACCACACGCACACGTCATGGCTGCCTCGCATACCCTGTGTCCGTTTGGTGCGTCCAACTGTAAATTTGGAAGTTCTACAGTCTTAGTTTTGTGGTGCGCCCTCTACTGGAATACTCCAGGATCATGTGCAGTAGACATCCTGTTGTCTACGTGAGCATGTGGCTAAACAGCAAGTATCTCTCTCTCGCAATACCACTTTGTACCTCAAGAGGTGCTAGTGATAGTGAACCCATTTGCAAAGCATGCATGCAGCAGATAAGGAATGACAGGTGCACAGAGAGATGTCCACAAAATGTCCAGGGGGCAGTCCGACGAAAGGGAAAAGGAGAGAGGGGGAACCAAAAGCGTATTTTGCTGGTAAAAGGCTGCCATCTTGTTGTTTGGAGTAAAGGTGCGTTCCCACCGAACGCGACACACATTTTTGTGAAGCCCTAAACGCGCAATTCGCACCACGGGATCATTTCAGTTTATTGGGTTCATAAGGCACCAATAAAAAAACGATAAGTATTCGCCTGTTCTCCTCCGACATTGCGTAACGTGTCCAATCGTGGCTTTGCACTGACTGTGTGTGTAATCTTGACACGTGAAATATTTGCAACGTGTTCAGTGTGAACGCAGCATCAGGATTCGACAGTCGGCCAATGCTCACACATTGTCCCTTTAAAATGTGTTCTCCGTCAAACAAGCAAGACAAGAGCAGGTTAAACCACAAGTCATGGGTCAGAGTTCAGAGTTGAGTCACTCACTCAAACAGTCAGCAGAACCCTAGAGCAAAACAAACGATGCAGAGCCATGTCTGAACAGGACAGAAAACTGTTTTGTGCATTTCTTTCACTGTGTGTTTACTGTGTCAAGTCCTGACTTTGTAAAGCTTTTTCTTGAACATATGGGGGGGGGGGGGAGTTTTTTTTATTTTACATTTCCAGGCCGGTGTTTTTTTTCCCAGAAGATGCCCAGACTAGTAGGTGCTCTTGCGGCTGCCGCTGCCTCCCCTGCCCTGTGCGGGCAGCTTGCTCATCTGGTCCTTCAGTCCCTTCAGGTTGTAGAACTTGCTAACGGTGAGGGTGAATGGAGACTTTCCTTCCTCCTGCCTGTGTGCCCCTCGCACAAATTCCTCCTGGTTCTGAAAGTGAGGACGGAGCTGCGGCTGCATGTTTGAGTTCTGGGCTCTTGGGTAGGAATGCTGATTCTGCCACTGTCCGGTCCTCATCCTGCTCTCAGTCACTGGGGGCAGTCGAGGGAGGAGGGCTTGGCTCTCGCTGTGGGGAACCTCCACCGGCTTCCGCCCAGTCGCAGAACCGACAGCACCCACTGGTGGAGGAGGTGTTCTGGGTGGTCTGTGAGGAGAAGGACCGCCATCCTGCTGCTGTCGTCTTGGAGACTAGGAAAAGAGAAGAGGTATATGCAGTTCTGAGTGACATAAAAGCTTTGCTGCAAATGGAAAACGAGACGCATGCGGGTGCAAATGTGAGCTGTTTTATTATCACTTCTTTTTAATATTACATGACGGACCAGTCGAAACGTGTCAGCAGCACCTCACTGACTTAAAAAAAAGTGTAAACTCAGGCCCGAGTGAGAGAGTTGGAGACGATCAGTCTTTTGCACGCTCATTAATGTTGCATCAGAGCGAGCGGGTGTGCCGCTTCATTAAAGGTGTGTCACTTTAATTCACACAGTCTTCTTGTTCAATAATGAAGAAGAAGTGTCGTGTGTTTCAACTTAGTGACGCTCCGCTGGTGCATACTCAAAACACACACACACAGGAATGCTAAGATAGTATAGTGCGTCTCACACACACATGATAGATCGATAGAGATTGAATGGACAGACAGACAGACAGACAGACAGACAGACAGACAGATCTCATGGTTATATAGGTTCAAATGTAATTTGGTAATGTACAGTCAAGAGTCTATGGCTCAAAAGTAATGAATATTTACTGACTTCATAATTAATTATTAATGACAAGACTAGATTTACATGTTAAATGAATAAAACCAACTTGTCACTTATGATATGCAAACTTTAATGGTTAATTTGAAATAAGTAAATAAAATAAGAATAAATGGTAATTTAGGGAAGATGCTTATTTGATTTCTTACCAAAAGTTAAATGAGAATGTTGATATTACTCTCATGGGTTAGCTAACGTAGCTTAGCACCGTCACAAACAGGGTGAGACAGCTAACCTGAGGGGAGCAGCCTATGTGACAGTTGGGAGTCGATGCCATGCAAACAGCAGAGACTCCAGGAAGTTACTCCTCATACCCAAAAAAAACTGCCTTGCACAACCCGTTTGTTGTTTCTACTCTTTAGATTTTCTGTACAGATAAAACACACAAGATATAACATGTTGATCAGGGACCTGTAGGATGTTCCCCCAGGTTTCCAGTCTTTATCCTCACCTGGCCTCATCTTTTAGAAGCACAATCTATGGTACAGTCTATGTTCAGGGTTACAACAACTAGTAGAGAATAACCCTGGATTCTCAATTATTATTATATCAGGTATCTATATTCTTTCCCAGAGTCAAGACGAGTGTAATGTGATAAAGTCGGTTATCAGTATCATCTCATTCTGGTCTTGTTTATAGTTTTCTTTGATATCAATTATATTAAAATGTCTCACTATATTCTACCCACATCAAAATAACAAAACCAAGCTCTTGTTTGTAGTTTTATTACAGCGGTGACATCACAGACAATACAAAAAACAATACAATTTTAAGCAGGAGTAAAGTAGGATTTCACATACATACGATGCAAGTATGTGAAATTTTAATATATCTAAGCCTAAAATTCTAATTTCTTTAGAGTTTTTAAGACCCCGTGGAAAATCCTGTGTATATTGAAGTGTGAGTTGTATCAATGTCCTCATTTTAACCTTCTAACCTTTTCTCTAAAACTTTACTTTGGAGTTGAGTGTTGTGAGAAACCAAAAATCGAAGAAATCTGAAGCTTACTTTTTATATTCAGGCGTCTTCATTTTCACTGCCGGCGAGATTAAAACATCTTTGACACTTGATGCTTGATTATGAAATTGATGAAACAAACTGCAAAAGGTTTTTCAAAGAGACACCGACAGGTTGATATAACTTTTTTTGAAGAAATATTGTTGTGATCGATTGTTAAAAAGTGGATCAATCATGACCTGTGTCTCACCTTTACGTCACTGATTGCGTTTGGAAAATTAAAATGTGTGGAGATTAACAGAGAATTAATTGGAACAAAGGATGGAAACATCTTTTGTTATCGTACCTTCTGTCTCTCAGTCTCTCTGGGTGACTGAGGTCTGTCTCTCCTGTCCCCACCGCTGGGTCTCAGTGCTGCGTCGTCCTCCAGCTGCTCCTCGTCTGGTCTCACTCCGCCATTTGTGTTTGTGAAGCTATCGTGATCCCCTGTTGTCGCGTAGTTGGGAAAATCCATTCGGTCGATCACTGGGTCCTGTAGAGGAGAACTGCTACATTCGAAATACTCGTCCGATGGGGTGGAGAAATTGGAGTCGTCCCTCGGTGACATATACCCGTCGGGCGTGGGTGTTCGAAGGTCTGGTGTGTACGCCCGTGGGTCCGGAGTGTGCGTTCGTGAGTCCGGGGTGGGCGTGCGTGGAAGAGATCCGTCCGGAGTCAGAGTGCGCACGGGAGAAGTAATTGGGTGCAACTCTCGCTCAGCTGTCACGTGTGTGTTGGAGAGAAGTAAGCACTGGGGTCTTTCAGGAGTGTGTGACACTCCCTGTGCTTTAGGGGTCTGTTGGGATTCTTCAGCGGTAATACTGATGTGTGTGTTGTGTTTTGGTTTAATGTGTGTGTGGTGTGCTGCTGTGACACTCGGGCTACTACCTTGCTGACTGTCTTTGGGTACGTGTGCGTTAATTGTGACAGATTCAGGCCCATTCAGTTCACAGTATGATATTCTCTGAGGTTCATGTGCTCTTGCGAGGTATTTTCTGCACTGTACCACATTTTCACCTTTGTCATTCGGCACTTCGGCTAACTCAGAGGTTTTTTTCTGGGGCCTTGGTGTCTGTCTGTTCTGCGGCTGCACACTCACTCTGCTTCTTCGGGGGGATTTCGCTTTCTGATGGCGTCAAACTCTCGGGCTCAACTTCTTTTGGAGTTATTTCTTGAATATTCACACTCTGTGCCTTCGGTGCATCAGCAGTCAAACCGTCGGACCGATCAGATTTCCTGGCCGGGGTCTCCGTTCTACTGACAACACTGATCTCTGGCAGGTTCTGGCCGTCGATGGTGCAACCGCTTTTGATAACCAGATGGACAGTGCGAGGTTTAGGGATGGGTGCAGCCAGGGTCGAAGGAGGGGGTGCAGAGGACGGAGGGAGGGGAGGGTGTAGAGTTGTAGAAGAAGAGATAGGAGGGGGAACGGAAATACAAACACTGGTAGCTGTCCTTGTGTGCGCTGCAGTAGAGGCCGTGTGGTGTTTTTGAGAGAGGGAGGTGGAAGTGACAGGTGGAGGATTCGGAGGAGAAGCAGAGGAGGTGGGAATGTGGCAGCGGACAGTGGGAGTCTGTACGTTAGGTGTTTCTGAGGAGTTGTGTGGCTGAGTGTGGGAATCTGCCAGTGACACCTCTGTCTTTGTTTGTGTGTGTTGTTCAGAGTCACCCGATTCTAGGGTGTGTGTCCCCTGCACAGCTGCGCTCTGTGTGTTTAAACTCGTTTCTGCTTCTTGTTCAGCGTTGGATCCAGGGAGGGACTGCGGCTCATGACTGCTGGTCGTTAAAGTTTGCGCGCTGTGTGAACTCCTGCCAGTGTTGGGAGTGGATGTGTTGCTGCTGGATGCAGAAGGTGTGTGTGCACTGAGGTGAAGTGTAGTGTTGTGACCTGTACATTGGTTGGTGGGTGTGTTTGAAAGCAGTTCACTTTCTGTGTCGAGAGCCTGATTTGTGTCTTTGACAGGTTCAGGCGCCACACTCGGTTGTGTTGCCATATTACCGTCCACCGCAGACTCTTCAGCATTTGCTTTATTTTGTGTTGCCTTTTGTTTGTTCGTCTCCTCTCGATTGGGAGTTGACTGTCTGAGCTGGGCCACCTCTGGCAGGATTTGCTCGGGCATGCTGAATGGACTGCTAAACCTGACCGCTTGGCTTGTTTCAAACAGCTCAGATCGCTGCAGATGGACCTGAAATCCTTTGCTGTTATCCCGGACGTTAATGAATCCAATCACATCACTAGGGGGGTCTGGCTCTGGCCAGGTCGGTAGGTATGACATCAAGCACGCCTTCTCTAAATGGGCAAGTCCAGGATGGAGGGGAGGAGCCTCCTGTGGAGCGTCTTTACTGCTCTTCCTCTTCTTACTTCCTGGGACTTCAGGGTTCTCTGGTTTTTGGGGCTCTTTCGGACCAGAGGACGGGTTCATACTGGGGTTCCCTGCCATAAGCACGGCATATTTAGGGTTGTACATTTTCCTTAAATCAGCAGCAGACGGAGTGGCGACAGGGGCCGGCGGTGGGATGGGCTCGGGCTCCGGTTCGGTCTCCGTGGCAACCTGCCGGAGGTCAACTGAGCTGGAGGTCACGTAAAGGATGCGGAACAGCGTGTCGAAGGTGTCCACTGCCTGGCCGGTAACCACGGTGACAAGGTTTCTATCGAGCCGCGATGACATCCAGGTGAAACTACATGAAAGGAAAAAACAAATGACTCTTCACTGACATTATACTGAGGCAGAGCAAACAGCAGTAACACAAGTTGGCTGATAGTATTCTGATTGGAATGCAGCAGGTGTCTACTCATCACTCAAACTACATGCGGTTTGCAAAGTGACACATTTCCTGTTATTTTAGAACTGTCAACTAATTACTGTGCAATTAAAGTGTCTGAGATACAGAGGTCAAACTTCCGCTGATGTCTCGTCACTGATGTATAGAAAACTTGACTTTATGTTTTATCATTTTCAGTAATGTTTATTCGTCCCTTTATTTTCTGCTCCCTGAGGCTGGGGGACTATACAGGTATATGTATGATGTGGATGTTTACGGCCTAAATCTAACCAGGAGTACAGAGTCGAATCCAAACTCCATTGTAGATGCATTTATTTCTCTTGTGCACGGGATACATTTACAACCAGTTCATCTCGTTTGCAGTGAGCGCTACAGAACATTAAGAGACATTCTTAGTGCATTCTTTATCCATATCTGTCCACTTCACGCTCACAGACGAAAGGCAGGTGGAGCACACAGGGATAATCTTTCATTCGGCCATTGTCTTTCATACGTTATCTCGTCGTCACACAAACACACGAAGAACACTGACCTGTACGACCCCGACACAGCTTTGTCTCCATCGACGAACATAAATCTGTGTCCCAGTTGCCCTTTGACCCTCGAGCACGACCGAGTGAGGAATTCTGATCCTTCTGAGCAGCGAACACGAAGGTGCTGTAACACAAACACACACACACAAAGCGTATATTTGTCTGTGATCTGCAAAATGGTTACACAACATTAACGCCAATTAATACGATCACAACAAATATTCATAACATCTAGTTTCAAGCAGGAAAGGAACTAAAATGACTCCATAGGATTTTATCTAGTGACCTTATTTTCCCTTTTGATTATTTATTAACGAATGATCAGGGTTTATACAAATAAAACCCACAGGGATCGGTGCTCGGTCCACTGTTTATGTCCTATGGCTGCATTTGAAAGCGAAAAAGAAAATGACCTGTTGTAAATGTGGGCTGCTTCCATAAACATCAGTTAACTTCTTCTAGGGGTGATATGATGTCAAGTGTTTGCTCACTAAGCCTCTGCACACTGTTTCTTTCCATGTTTGCATAGCCTTTATTTGTGTGTGTGTGCGTGTGTGGGTGTGTGCACGTATTTGTCTATTTGCTTTTCTGCATTGTGCACTCAGACAGACTGCAAAGTAATATCTTCAATGAGTGGAAGTGTTAACATTTAACCTAACATTCATGATAACAACCGGGTGGTATAATGTTGTAGTTATAAAAACAGCATTTCAGAGAAGAGACTGTTTGCAGACATTGATGAGGATGTTTGTACTGGTCCAATAATTCCTAAATGTCTGCCTGTCTCAATGAAGAACGTATCATGGCCAGAGAACATGTCCTAGTTTAAAGACTCCTTCACATGAATGAGAAACACGCAGCCTCCTTTTCCAGATGTCTGGAGGAAATGACTGGTCACTGTGGCCTCCAGTTTCCCATAATCATACGGTGATCCTTTAGGGCATAAACTGGAAATATAATGTGGTCACATCATGCTTTCAAAATGTTTGGTTACTTACGACTATACTACAGGGTGTACATAATAGAATCCCAGTAAACGCCACTGTATTCTGCTCATAGGAAGCCTGGTTATGCTGAACTGTTTGAGTCCCTTTCACTAGAGATACTAGGAGATTTTAACTCAGTGAACCACCCTGGGGCCGCCACCACCCCCCATCCCTCCCCCACCCATCATTATTTTGGCTGTTGTAAGTTTACACATTGACCGGCACATTCTGACAGAGGCGTAGGTTCAGCCTTCTTCTTTGAAGTCGCACCTTCTCGTGCGAGTAGACTCCGGGGAACCGGGCCCTGAGCTGTGAGGCAACTAAGAATTCATGTCAGCAATTGTCTTGATGCAGCATTTTAGTCATTGTACGGCGTGCCCCCCCCCCCCCCCTCCCCTTTAGAAATAATTGATTTCCTTCCTCCTCTCCCACCCTTTGCTTTCTCTTTCCCTCAGTACATTCCTTTGGTGATTAGATCAAATCAGCAAATTGCTTTACTGGGTGTGTCTCTGCAGCTCTGAGCTGTGAATGAAGATCACTTACACTGTCATGCAAAGAATCTTATGTGAATATACAACAGAGAACAGCTTCCCGGCCAAATGAGACATGGCCCGTTTTGTGAAAATACTTAAACTAAGCTGGGAGCACACATCAGGTTGAAAGGTCCCTGGAACGGAGGTGTAAAATACCTAGGAACCTCATCGCTCAAATGGAATCTGGCACCTCTTTGCTGGCATCAACGTATCTGCGTCTCCTCCCATCTTGTCTATCGACTCCTCCACCTGCTCCTCCTGTTGTCACTTACAGTAAAAAAAGTCAGGCTGTTCTCAAGCTGTCACACCCGTCCTCTCCAACCTGCAGCTCAGCCTCAGCTCACAGGCAGACTTGTTACTTTGGGGAATTTTGAGTCAGCTGTGCCCCGGGCGATTCAATTTTCTGGGAAACCACCTCGTTCCCACAATGATAAGCTGTGGCAAATGTCGGAGACTTATGTCGGAGTACCACGAATAACCTAAATGGTTATACGCATTATCAGCAGAGCGAATCCCTGCAGTGTTTTAAAGGACAGACCCCAGGCACACATAGAGAATATGACCAGGATATGAATTGTGCTCTCGGTTTATCAGCAGTCAAACTCCTCACTGCGCTCCATTAATCCACTGAATCGATTTATTAATATGCAGCTTTGTGAGGGAGGGAGTGAGTGAGCATCAACAAATAAAGTTCAGCCGGCTGTTGCCATTATTGATGTGCACTTTATATGCGATGTGAGCAGGTTAAGAACAATCCCCTTTGCATGTGCTTGTGCAGAATTTCTCAGGTACTGTACGACGAAGCACCTGCGCTGGTTGAAAAGTGCACAACAGAGCCATGACATTCGACATAGGAAACCAATAGAGAAAGATGTGACATATTTTCTTAATATCGAAGTATTCTGCTATTAAAAATGTGACTACTTTATTTTATGGCCCCTTCAGGCTACATGTGAACTGCACAGCTGTATTGTCGTCTGTGGGTTTGTTTGTCATTTGATATTCAATGACAACAAAACTTGCTATGTAGGAAAATGGAATAAAACCGGATCCAGACAATATCTCTGAGAATGTCAGCCTCATTCACTTGTCATGCGTTAACTGTCATATGCCACATAAGCATGTTTCAGTTTATAAAGCACAAACTTCCACACGTGACTGTGGTATTTCCTGTTGTTTGCCTTATAGCCCAGATCAAGATGGTACTGAAGGTCTGTCAGGCTCTGACTGCCTTTGGGTTTCACTTTAGAGTGCTTGTGTGTTTGTGTGTTACATTAAAACCTTATATCTCCATAATCTTTAAATATGTGAGTCTGTCACCACACGTGTGTGTTTGTACATGTGCAGATAATCTGGTTTCTATGCATTTCTTATGTTCTCCTAAATACAGCGTTTAGCATCTTCAGTGTCTCACGGCTGCCAAACACGGATGTAAAGCAGCGTATGATCAACACCACTTTGAATAAAGCATCTTTTAAACTGTCTCCCTGGAGAAAGTAGGACAACTCAGCAACAGTGAGGCGGGAAGATAAAAAGCCTGAATTGTACCGACCCAACACTGCACAGTTAGAAGGAAACCATTTTACCTTCCTTGGTTACTAACACCTCAGCAGAGATGTTTGCCAGAACCTTGTTGGCTTTGCACCAAATGTGAATTGTTTCTTAAGAATCGTTTAACAGACAACTGTTTTATCTTCACGTTATAACTTGCCTTTCCATGGTAGGGTTCGCTGGTCGTTGTTTGAACGCTCGTGAGAGAGAACGTAAAACGTGGATCAGTGCAGGTGGATTGTGTCTTTTCTTGTCTTTTTCACATGATAGTTGGTTTGCAGATGTGTTTATGTCTCAAAATTAGGTTGTTTTGGACGAAAGGTTTATAGTCACATAAAATCTCGGTGCGTTTCCGAACACGTGGGAATTCTCCCCACTTACCACAGGTAAAAGAGTTGCGATTCATTTGTGACTTATTTGCTTTCTCTATAAAGGAATTATAACATTTTATCATGGAATAAGAATTACCATGAAATGTGGTCCCCAGAAGATGATTTACTGACCACAAACAGTTCTGACCCCTAAATGGATTATGTTTTCATCTTGAGTACAACTTAGACGTTTTCAATAATCCTAGACATCATCTCATTACGCAGAAAGTATTAAGGGTTTGGGGGGGTGGAAGCAGCTCACCTTGAGGTGCCCCGGGTGCATGTTGGCCCTCTGACACATGGACAGGAAATGAGGTAGCCTTGTGCGCTCCAACAGGATGTAGACAGAAACCCTCCTCTTGAAACCAGCGTCAAGCAAATCTCTGAAGATGTCGACGTCAGTGAAGACATCCATGACCACTGCGATCACCTTGAGAACACACAGTACAGTTCATATGTGCTGTATATGTACGTATGCACACACAGCTTCCTCATCACTGTGCAGCAGGAAGTCGATGACTATACTTGTACATGCAAAGGTTGTACAATAGTTTCCTCTTCTGCCAAAAAGAGCAAATTAAAGCTGTTCCACCGGTTTGAGATGTTACGACTGTTTCCCAAGTTCTCATGTCAGAAGCTCGCCAGGGAAACTACACACACACCTCTGAGAACAGGTGCTAAGAATTAAAATGTGTCATAAACTTGCACCTTCCGATGAGTCAGTCACACTTACGCACATGCAACCTGGAAGAAATGCAGACATCCAGCATATAGTGCCCCCGTGCTGCCGGTGACTTGCGACACGTCTGATAAAGCAAGTTGCACTTTACTCTAGATGGTCTCATGTGGTTGGCTCTGTGTACTCTGACCTCATGCTCACACAGAGCCAAGGATGTTCACGGGTGAACACCACAGTTCATGTTTTGAATGGGCACAGCTAATGAATTCCACAGCCATGAAGGTATTTAAGAAGCTTGGAAAACCAACATGCCACATTGACCCAGCCATTAAAAGGAACTGGAGCAAGAGTTGCATTTGCTGACAGTATCTCTGGCTTTGATGCAAGGCATGAGAATCAAAGAGCGTAGGGTCGATACAGCGGAGATACCGGGGAGCAGAATATTTATAAGGACTCTATATAGGTCTAAAACAAGCAGAGCCAGCTAAAGAGATGAATATTTCATAGCATGTCCTTAAACAACCTACACTGATGATTTAAATGCTTAATTCTTTATATTTTGTACAGCTTTGATCTCATATTTTGTACAGCTTTGATCTATCCATCATCTATCTATATGCATCCATCTGTCTATAAAACAACACTCAGGTGTGTCCAGGTGTGCACCCCCCCTCACTTACCTTCTGCGCCTGCGCAATCATCTTCCTCACAACCTCTTTGATGTGCGTCTGACCATCCAGCGGTGGCTGCGCGTACACGGTGGCGCGCGTCACCCCCCGGTACGAGGCGCAGTCGGGCCAGCCCAGGTCCATCTGCGGCACGGACGTGTCCGACAGCTCGGGCCAGTATTGCAGTGACAGCGGGGGCTCGTCGTCCTCCGGGTCCCCCAGGAACAGCTCCAGACCCGGGTCGTAGGGCTCCGCCGCCGCGGCCAGAGCCTCCATCTCCGGCTCCGACAGGAAGCCGCGCAGGCCGCGTTCCAGCTGGAGCTTGACCAGCGCGTCGCGACCATCCCGCAGCAGAGCCTCGAGCGCGAGCCGCTGGTCCTCACAGTACAGGAACCCGACTTTGGACTCGTGCGTGCGCAGGTTCACGTGGTTGTCGTCAAGACACTGGAGCTGGGACAGAGCCATGACCAGAACCACGACTCTCCGGAGAACCACAACACTCAAGAGAACCAGAGCACTTCACAGAAACGCACTTCAGGAAGTTCTCCACCCTCCGGGGGGAAGGAGCCGCATTAACGCGTCGCCTCGAGTCAAAGCAGCCGAGCAGCAGGTCTCCAGACACCGACAACAACTTCATGAGGTCCGCTGCTCCTCATGTGACCCTCCGCGCTCCATTAACACACATTACGGAGTGAAGCACCCGAGAGACACACGCGCACCCACGCACTCATCCCGCCGGCGGCACCGCCCGACAGGTGTGACCCTGACAGACAAAACACACCCACCCTCGCTGAGCAAAAACATGCACACCTCTGTCACGTGACATGTAGGGTTCTCCAACAACTTTGTGTGTGTGTTAGTGTTAGGTTGGGTTTAGGTTAAAGTTAGGTTAAGGGTTAGATTTGAGTTAAGTTTATGGTTAGGGTAAGGATTAAGTTGGGTTTAGGTTATGGTTTGGTTAAGGGGTAGGTTGGGGTTGTGCGTTTGTGTGTGTGTGTGTGTGTGTGTGTGTGTGTGTGTGCGTGTGTGTTGCCTGGACTAAGACCGGGAAATACAGGTGGTATCAGAGTTGTAGAAATGAAGCCGTCTGCATTAAAGCCATCAGCATATCATACATAACCTGCTCGGGGCTGTTTTACCTGTTCCGTCTTGTTTCTTCACTCCTCTGCCAGAATGGGTGGAGAGTGTTTAGAAAAGATCAAACTGAACCACATAATTATTTTTAAAGAAAGACAGGGAGATTAGGTCGAGATCAATGTTGTCAAAAAACATTAACTGGAGGGGACAGACCACAAAATGAAGATCTTAAAAATAACTGCAAGAAAGTTCAGTATCTATGTCACGTCTTGGACAACAATCCCCACTCACATGTGAATATTAAACCACCACCTTTAGTAATGGTTTCACCGCATATTAGTTAAGTTCAACTAAATTACACACCTTGATGACACTAACAAGTTTACCACAGTGAAAGGAAAACAAGCCTTCACAAAGTCAGCGGCCAACTCAAACACATAGCCTCCAGGTTTTTTAGGGTAGTTTTACATCTTTCATGTTGGAATAACTTTAAAAAACCTTAACCGCACTTGATTAACAGTCACATGAGGCAGGATCTCTGTGTCTGTGCACGACGTATTGGCATGTCAGTATCTACTCCAGATTAATCTGAAGGTTGTTACTTTGCCGTAGGGGGCGTAGTATAGCATGTTGGGAGGTACTCATCAGTCAGTATGTGTATATGAACATGCATTATTCATGTTCTGTGGTTAGCAGGGTTATGTTGTTGCCCTCGGGCCAACAGGAAGAAGAAAAACAATGTTTATCACATGCATGAGGCAGCAGAACACATCCGTGCAAACTAGCTTTGTTGGAAGGTTAATGTCGGTGCATAAGTCTCAGGTTTCAGGTTTCATGCCGTGTTTAAGGAACAGGATATATACAAAACCTGATTCTAATCAAATCATTTAAATGCAAATCTCTTTTTACTGATCGGAAATGTTAAAGTATCCTTTGCTTCTTGTTGTAGTTACGTTTTCACCCTTGTTTAGTTTGTTCGTTTGTTTATTCGTTAGAATGATTACGTAGAATATACTAAACTAACTTCCATTATAGACTGTAAATGAAGATTGACGACATGACAGCGCCCCAAAAGTGAAGCCTTGATCTCCCCCTAGTGGCTGGCTGCAGTGTTGGCCTAATTGTGCCTGCCTCCTCCATGTTGGTGCATGGTACATCTTTATATACTGTACATTCTATAATTTCCACCAAACTGTGAGTCACAATGGGGTCCAGGAAAAACGTATTACTACGGATTCAGGCTTTCGAGTGATCAAATACCTTCAAGTGCAAGTTGCTGGTGCATTAAGGTGCATTGGATATATATTGATCTACATCTCAATACTCTTTTCTGGTGCATAAAGCAACTCGCCCAGACCAGTTCAAACCATAAAGGAGACTAAGTAACGAAGTAATGTCTCCTGTCATCTAACCCTCCTCTGCAGACCGTGAGGTTGTGGAGAATGTGCCGGTTTAGCTCCTTGAGGGCAGAATTACCTGCGGAAACCTGAAGTATTTCCAAATTTCAGTCTCTGACTGACACTTCACTTCCCATACAGGCCGGTTCTTGCTCACTCACCCGATGTGCAGTTTACCTTTTTTGATTTATTGACTTGCAGGTTGCCAGCACATGGATAATAATGTGATAAATGGTTTAATGGTTTAATGGTTGTGGCTATTCCTCCTTTTCACTGCAGGGCTTAAACAGTCAGAGAATATCAGCCTGTCGATATCATGTCACAGCTCACACACCTTCCCTCGCCGCTCGCTCTCTCACTGTCGCTCTCTGTTGACACGTTGCTTCCCTCGCCGTTTCCACCCTTCATCAGTGCTCTGCCTTTTCCTTTCTGTTTTACTGTCACACGTCATTGCACATTTCTCTTTCTCCTCATTTGCTCATTTCGCTGCTGTCTCCACAACTGCACTTCAGGTTTCTTCCTCTCTGCCTCTGTCTGTCCTCCTCTCCTGCTCTCGCCTGTTACTTTCAAAGCGTTTTTTTTCCCCTTGTGACTGTGTGTCAGTGACATTTAAGTCGTCTCACTTCTAATGTATGACACAAATATGCCATCGTAACTGGGCCAGTCTGTCAGGCACACACTTCAAAGTGACTCTGCAGTTTTAAAAAGAACAGAAAAACAGCAGTGCTATTTCTGGTGACACCTTCCAACACCTTTCCTCTTCTCCCCTGGACGATGACGCTGGTTTATTGACTGGCGGTGCAAAAAGCCAGAGGTGACTCTGTCAGGAGGAATGAAAAACGTGGTTTGTTTGAGGAAAAGAAAAAACAACACACAAGAGGAGACAAAGGAGCGAGAGAAAAATGTAAACAGAATATAAACCTGCTTCATTTCAAACATGACGTCCTGGTGAGAGAAGCAGCGCCGCATTCCTCGCATAGCAGCAGTCTGGTGTCAAGACAAGGCGCTAACGTCCATAATGAAATCCATTGAAGGGGTGTCATCAGTTGAAGTGCTGTTCAGTCTCACACACACATGAACACACTCAGACCCAACATATTATGGATTAATTGACAATGAGATCTCAACTGGCATGTGCACACTTGTCATGACACTAATGACCTTATTAGCACAGTATTAAATGTAAACCAGTGGCCGACAAAATTTGTTTATACAGTGGCATGTAATGATTATCTTCATCACTTCAGCTGCTATTAGTGTTATTGTTATTTCAATTAATCATTTAGTCACAAGCTATTTATATAAACAAGGCTGCAGGGACTGGAAAGACTGGAACCACTCTAATTTGACATCTTTCACGATGAATCGATAATTAAAATAGTTGTAGTAAGGCCGGGTGATAAAACAATATAAATAAATATCGCTATATGATTTTCATGACTAGCAATAAAACAAAAGTCCAATATATATGTCGCTATAATGTTTATGCTTTGTGAGATGTGACACATAATTGATTAACCTCAGATTTGTGAAATTCTCTGTCCATAAAGAGCGTTTAAAACCCCAACTCTCGCTCAGGAGCAAAAAACAGGCTTTAAACTCAAAACAGTGACATTTATCATGATTCATTTAATTCTTTAATTGTTTCACTTCATTATTCTATCGGAGCTGATGAAATAAAAGAAAAGGAAGGAGGCAATTCAGAGATCTGGAACCAGGCCGTCGATAAAACGTTAATACTAATCGTCGAGTACATGAAATTTATGTACTGATCTGATACCACGTCTTTAAACTATATTGCGTTCGCAAAGTGTTAAATTAATAATTCAATAGACAAATCAATTTAACATGGATTTAAATGTTACCGAACAATAATGTCCACGGGTCACGTTCAAAGAGATAAATGCATCACTTTATTGAAATGATTTGTCATTACAGGTTAAGGAAGACCGGTCCTCGTTCTCACTGTTCACCACGTAAAATGTGCTTCTCTTCATCAACTTGCTGCAACAGGAACAAAAGCTTTGTACAATGTTTAATTCTCACTTGTAATATATGTTTTCTAAGATTTCACGTGAATAAGAATAAATACATAGAAACAAATGGTCCATAAGTTGAGATGAGCGTTTTTACATTTTCGGCTATGTGTGTATATGTATAAAACAAAGCAGTGTTTTGGGGAGTGAACATCTCTAACATACACACACACACGCACACACACACAGACACACACTCACACACATATTCTTATTGTCACCCAACAAACATACACTTAAATAAAGTTTACATGTACTCAGGCCCACATTTTAAACCCAGAATCTCTCCTCACACACACACATCAGTCCGGGGGAAGAAGAGGAATCTGCCGTCAGTTTCCACCGAGTCTTCACTAACTCTCACATTTATTCAGAACACAATAACTCTTCATGTGTCTCCGCCCAGCTCCCCGGATCTCCTTGTGGGAATGGCTGCAAGGTGCCGGAGCAAATCCTGACTCATCTGCAGCAGAGGAAGCCTTGACCCTCCTCCGCTCGCTCCTGTGGGCCCCACACACTCCCTTCATTCCTTTTCATCAGGTTAGTGTGTGTGTGCGTGTTCCTTTATTTAGTCTGCACCAGTGCTGATAAGCTGTAATAAATGATTATGTCTAGGTGTGTGTGTGTTAGTCTGTGAATTCTCCACAGTGTATAGGTCCAAATCTGGAATTTCTTATGATTACAGAGAAGTGGGGTCGTGGGATCGGGTGAAAGCAATTGATGCGGCTGTGGCAACCGATTGGACGAGGCTTGTGACATCACAGGAAATTGGAGGAGTCAGTAACATAAGAGCAGTTCAGCGTCAGCTCGTCGGTCGTCCGCTCCAGACATTAATTGGCTGAGTGCAGAGCAGGGGAGCAGTGTGAGGGGCGAGGGTCAGGATGGCTCAATCGAGGAGCCTGCGGTATTGGCTCTGCGTTTGATTGACGCGTCAGTTCATTGGCACTGGTAAATAGGCTGGACGTACTCCGGTGGGAAGTAGCCCACGTGCCCATGGCAACGGCCCCTCCAGCGCAGCGAATCGGAGCAGTCGATGAGTTCGATGACGTCGCCGCGCAGGAAGCGTAGCTGGGAAGGGTGCTGGGGGGCGAAGTCGAAGAGGGCGTGCGCGTGATGGGGACGCTGTGGAAGTGAAGAAGACAAACAGAGAAAGTTAATATAAAAGTCGTCTCTGAGCCAAACTCTTTAAGACTCTCATGAAATCAAACCCCCATTTTTGATCCTGTTTCTTTTTTTCCAGCTGAGCCACTCATTCCTTCTCTATCTACTAGTTTTCAATGTTAGTGGTTTGTGGCGGAGACACTGTCACCCGGTCTTTGTATCTGTAGAGAAGAGTGAAAATATCTTTTCCATTGACAAAAGCCTTCAATGCCGTCCTGTGCTCTTCTTTCACAGAAGAAAAACTCTCCGTTTCCGATATAACGTTTGATTTACCAACAAAGAAGCCGCCATTGTCCCTAATGAACTGCCACAAACGCATAATTAAAGTGAAGCACCGCTTAATTCAAAACGCCTCCTTTGTTATACAAGACCAACATGACACAACATGCAAAAAGTCTGATGACTCCAACACAGAAACCTGTTTGCAAATCAGCCACAAAATTGAATAACTATATAATAACTATAAAACTTTATTGTATATTATTAATACATTATGTTTTGTAGTAATTAGCTGGAACTTAACATGATTTGTCCGCACTGCATCTTCCTCTACTGCAGGTCATCATTCTGCCATCACACCTTAAACTACTCGATCGGTGCCTGTTAGTTAGAAGTTAAATAGTTAATTTTTTAATCAATTAATGAAAAAAAAGATGTTAAGAATCTGAGAGAGGGGGAGAGAAAAATATTTTTATTTGTGTGGAGGAGGTGGAAATAAAAAGACTGACGCATGAGCTGACTCCCTGGTGTATGACAGAGTTCATAGAGAGCATAAAGTTGTGTCCACTTTATAAAGAATGTATTCTATGATTCATTAAAGCAAATTATATATTTTATTTATCATTTTCATTCAATATTTATTCAGAAAAAAATACTTTTCCTTCATAAAAAATAGTCTTTGTTGCCTCAGGGACATTTGAAACACAAATATGTTTAACCCTGTACAAATATTGACAAGGTGAATTTGACTAAGAGAGGTGAAAACTGTGACTGACAGACTTACAGGGAGGCAAATACCAAAAAAGCCATCTTTAAGCTTTATCTCCACTCCTGACATCATGTTAAGAAAAAGGTCTTTTAGATCTCTGCTGCACTTTGGGCTTTAAGCTTGAAATCAGGGTACGAAGCAAAACAAAAAAAAACATTTATATCTTGATGAAATATGTAAATCCGGCTCCACAGCTCTTCTCCTCATCAGCTTTGTTTATTATTGGCTTTGAATAAAGTACATACACACACACACTGCTACTAAAAACAGATCTGTGTTAAACTGTGACCCACAGATAATGTGCTTTTCTTCGAGATCATATAAAGTCGTTTTTTTTTCTCCTGCACGGATAACTGACCTCCTCTCATCTCTGTCGACTCTTTCAAATAAACCCTGACACCTCTGTCGTTCGAGCACGGCTCAGCGTATTGTCCTCAAACTTGGCAGCTGTGTGACATCACCCGTGACTATGAGGATCGGGTGAGATCACAGAGACGTGACAACTGCTCATCCCAACAAAAAACCTCACAGTGGACAATATACTTCCGTGGTTCCTCAGCAACAAATCCCCCGAGTTTGAAAAACAACCCCGATGAGCGGTTGATGAGAAACACAGAAAGACATAAAGACAGACTGTAGGATGTGTGTGATCTGTGTTGCAATCCTGGCTTAATTCTTTTGAGTATTGTAGACCAAGGCCCAGTTTAATGGCATCCAGTCAGAGGCAGGCACAGGCACAAACATGTGTACACCCAAAGCAGACGACAGGATTAGAAACAAGACAGACAAACATAATCTAACAATCTAAAGAAATCCTCACAGCCTTATCCTGTTTTGTGTTACTGATCTCGTCTAGACTTCCCGGTTGTGTGTGAGTGTTTGGGTGTGAGCGAGTGTGTGTGTGTGCGCAATCCTGTGACTTTTGCGTATATATGAATGACCACACAGGAAGAACCCATTCACTTTTCACTGCCAACTTGTAAACAGCAGTTTGGAAGGAGCAGTGTAGGGTCTCTCCATATCAGCTGTGCTCGGCTGCTCTGTGATCAGCTCCGACCCAGAGCCGGAGCTCCGTAACATCAGCGGGCTCTGTAATAGATTTGTCTCCACACACACACACACACACACACACACACACACACACACACACACACACACACACACACACACACACACACACACACACACACACACACACACACAGCCTCTGTTTCCATTTCCTCCTCAGAAAAGAGGGCAACGTTTTGCAGCTTTCTTATTTGAAGAAAAAGCTTAGAGACACGAGGACATTGGGGATATCGCTGGTTGGAGAAGTGACAAAAAAAAAAAAAAGACTGAGAATTATTTCCGATCCTGCCGTGGTGAGATAAGAAGTGATCTCGGGCCATGTAATGAGCTGATGTGGAATTAGCTTGGAGAGACGAAACCGCACAATGGCAGAGACAACACGAGAAAGAAACTGCAACATCTAAGAGGCCATTGCCACAAACATCTGAGAAGCTTTTGCAACATGGATTACATACATAGATTAAACCAGATTTATTAAACTGACTCTTATCGTCAAAAACAAAAATAAAAAACAGCGATCATGTGATGGTGTCAGAAACAGTGAGAAAGATAAGTGCAGCCAAGGAATAATCAACCCGATGAATAATTTCCAGTTAACACAAGTTCTTTCTAACCCTGTTTTCATACAGTCGATTAATAATCTAAAGCTCTAAAGGGAGCGGTGTAAGAACTCGCTTTTTCTTGTACTTCTGTGCTTTTAGTGTCACCGACTAAAACCTGCACCGGTATGTTGGTAACCGCAGAAGTGGGTACAATATTAGTATTTAATATTTAATATGTTTACTATATATATGTTTGGCAGAGAGCAAACACAGCGAGGGTGCAGAGGCCGGGAGGAGAGCTGCTGAAGGAATTGGCAGAATGTTGACAGTGATAGAAAAGGTTGAATGTTTCCAATTAGATTATCTGTCTGACATAATAATCCAGGTAAATGAAGCCTTAACTCCGGCCACTAGGGGTCTCTCAATTATAAAACAATAATAAAAAAAGACTTGATGTTGTGAAGCAGCGTGGCATCATGGGAGTTGCTTTCTTCACCGCTCTACTTGACCATGTTCACGAATTAGGTCACGTATCAAAGTTTAATTCACGTTTACGTCGCAGACAACAATGAAAACACATGATCCATTACGAGGAGCCAGCGGCCGACTGGCTAACTGGCTAGTTGTTTGCAACGTAAGTTTCAGCAGAGATGAGCAAAGTAAAGCGGATATGACGGAAATATCCTGTTACCTTGAATAAAATAGTGTATTTCTTTGAGTTTTAATATTTTGTATAATGTAAGTAGACAAGTCAATAAAACGTAGTTGTTTTTAGACTTTCTATTGAAGAATTGTTACATATTATTTCTTTAATTGGACTGAACGGTGTGGAGCCGTATTGCAGCGAGAGATCCGAGCAGTGTTGATGCTGACGGCCACGATAAAACCCCGACAGATATAAAGACCAGGTGATGATGACTTTCTATAAAATGACAAATAAATCGCAGCTTTGTTTTAATCTGCAGAGACAAAGACCCCCGGCTTGGATTAAAGATGAACATGATACGCTTAAACATCTAAGAAGATACCGAAGAAAAGGTAGGATGGAGTTTATGATCTTTGTTCTGCTGCAAGATAAAAAAAAAAACAGGCTGCCTGGAAAGCTGAAGAAAATAACTCAAGAAAAGTTTCTTTTAATTTTAATTTGACATGATTTAATGCCGAGGTCCAAAATAATAATAATAATAATAAATCTGAAGCAGCAAATCTATTGTACATCACATAATGCAGTACATTGGCAGACAGTGGATCTGCATTTACAGAACGCTTGTTGCTGGATCACTGCCTATTTCCATTCTAAAAATAGATCGTGGAAAATATGGCCGACCCCTTTGAGACTCTAATTAAAACAGTTACAGACGGTAAAGTAAACAAGAACTCACGAACATAAAGGTATGACTCATCTGCCGTGATCCGATGTGGACCGACAGATTTTTTTGTTTCTGAGGCTCACAACACAGCGTAGGTAAACACTGCAACTTCAGCACGACACGTTGGGCTGTGGGGCACGTTGTCAGATTATCTGCAGGTCGTGACGACGCAACACCGTGACCTGCAGTTCAAGAACAGTCACAACCAATGAGTACGTGTTGGAATGACACGTGGGGTACTGTATATGACCGGCAAAAAGCAACCGTGGTACGCTAACTAAGTAATAATTTGAAACAAAGCACATCTAGAGGCCAATTTTGAGAATCATCTTTCATCTTTTTCAGTTTCACGCTATCGTCCATAACGATTTTACCGTCCACGCAGACAGTCGGACCTCATAGCTTCAGCTGCAGTTGTGCTCCCGTCCACAAGGGTCATGCAATACAGTTCTGCCTCTCACGCTGAACTTCTCCTTCACTCTCAAGTCTGTGTACACAAATGCAACAAGGAAAGTGAAAAAAATCCCGGATCTGCCTATTTATTCACGTCTGCTATCAAACTGAATGGGTTCTTCCAAGGGCCATGTTCAAAACATTTCATGGAAATCAGCTCAGTTGTTTTTGCATAATCCGGTTTAATGAAAAACAAACGCAGATGAAAACCTGCTTGGCAGTAGGAGGTAAATATACTGTAGATGTGTATTGTAGCTACTGAGGTCTGAAAGATGTTAAATGAACTGTATTCATGCATCTTTTTCTTTATTCTGAGTTGTTGAATCCGAGTTTAGTGTTTCCAGCCCAATGAAGGAAGCACAATACATTTTTAGGAGTCATGTATGTAAACACAGCACCTACAGCACCCAAGGCGTATTACATCTAAACATAACAGTAAACAACACGGTGACCTCTGACCTCATCCTTCACACCGGAGGCAGGATGTTATGGAATAAACCATCGTCATTAACCTTGAATCCTCATGTTAACGATGTGACTTTACTTCTGACCAGTGGCAAATCTCAGGATATGATATCGAGTCATTTGCTCTTATCGTCAAATTAACCCTGGGAATTTAAACTAAAGGTTTGAAAATAAAGTTCCACATTGCACCTGATACTGCAATGCATACTTTTTATTTATCGGCTAGAAACGTATCCAGCTCATTGCAGCGTGTGCACATTCAGTGTCCTGTCGAGTGTCGTTAATAGAGCAGTAACTGCCTGAAGAATGAAGCTGAGATGATTACTCATTTAATCAGTCAACAGAAAAAATTCATCTGCAGCTTCTTTGATAATTAGCTCGTTGTTTGAGTCACTTTTCAAGTACAACTGCCAGAACATCAAGTCCCAGCTTCTCACACGTGAGGCCTGTTCGTCTGTTTGGTTTTTGTCTTTGTAAAATATTTTAGGTTTTCATAGTTAGAAGATTTACAGTTTGCAGATAAAACTATGAATCGATTAATTGAGCAGTTTCAGTCAACAAATATATTTATCCAGACTCATATGAGGTCACCGTGACCTTTGGCCTCTGGAATCTAATTAAATAAATAAGCATGAACATCTACTTAATGTCTTCAATCTATTTTATAATAGCAATAATAAGTATAACCATAAAACACCCACTGTCCTTATTTCATGCAGGTGTTGTCCAAGGAAACAGAAACATTACTTGACTTGGGTTTGTCTGTGGATCCACTAACAACAGAGGTTCATTTTGACAATGACAGAATGATGGTTGGGAATATGCAGGTTAAGCAGGTATAGGGGTAAATTATCTTTCTTCTAACTGTCATCACAACACCCTGAAGCCAAATGCACGGCTTCAGTTGCACCTGCTCCGGCTGCAATTTGTTTAGAGGACTGAGATGCACCGTTCTCTAGAAACTTTTTGAGAGAAAATGTGGTAAAGTTTTAAAGTTCTGAAGCCGGATGTTACGAAACGACGGCGACATTTGTGAGATGCTGCTCTGCGAAACGACAGAACTATTTTTAGGATCAAAACCTGTCATCCTCATCCGAGAGGCTGCGTCTGCACCAGGTGAAATACAGCAGCGGCAGCAGACCGCCGGCAACGACTCAACCTCCTCTGAGACAGAAGATCAAGTTTGAGAAATTAGTTGATAAAAAAGGAGGGAGAAAAGAAAGCGCTCGCTCCATCTGAAGGTCCAGATATATATATTGAAGTAAAGCTCACACATCACAGAGATCAATACACGTGGATCATCTTCAAAAGAGCAGAAGCTTCAGACAGTCTTACCGACTCAACACTTTTCATATCAGATGATTAAGGGCTGCGTATGGTCATGAACTTATATGACTTCAGTGATATAGCGCTTGATATTTTATTCTTTTTAGAAATTCAGGAAAAAAAACTGAATTACCTGTTTTCATTGGTGTGTGTGTGTCTGTGTCGCTAGGATTACCAAAAAAATACAGAACCAATTTTACTGAAACTTGGTTGAAGGGTGGGGAATGATCAAAGGAGGAACCGTTTAAATGTTGGCTTTGATTAAAGGGGGGATCTAGAATTGTTTTTCACTTACTTTAACTTTGCGAGAAGTTCACCTTGGACCAACAGCCCTTTAAATTTAACCACACTAATAGAAAGAGCTCCATAAATATGCCTTATTTGTTTTCATCGAGATCCATACATTATTCCCTGGGAAATTGGTGAAAACTATCAAAAATCTTGCAATGTTAAACAAATAATTTTATATATTTAGATATATAAAGTTTTTTTTTTACATTTAATCCAATTTGCTGTTCAAACTACATCTTTGAAAATTGACCGGACTAGATTCCTACAATCTTTCCCATAAGGAAATACAGACAAAGCTTTTTTTTGTTGCTCACATTAGTGAAGTTTAAATCATGGTTTAATCTGAATTAACACGAAGGCCCTGCCCACAGAGGTCATGTGAGATTTTGACAATCCCCATTAAACATGTTTAGTCGTCACCACAAATAATGAGATGTGTCACCGCTGAGTCATTTGGCCTGATCGTATCTGGATCCTTGTCACATCCACTTAATCCCAGACTTGGAGGGACTTTCCAAATGAGATGACGATAAAGATAAAGTGCGGTGACTTCATTACTGGGCAAACTGTCAGGAAGACTAGTCAAACACAGATAGTCAGTATGGTGGAAATTGAGGTTTTATTGGTCGTATGCATCACTGCTATGTTGGTCTCTTCTGCGAGAATGATTATGAATGAACGTCTGTTGCGGTTAAGGTTAGTTTGTTCAGTCAATTTTAATTTACCCTCCCTGCTGTACAGTACATCAAATAGAATTATACGCCGTATCTTCCCTTAGGACTGTCGGTCTGCTCCCAGGTGCCAGGATGCTGAGGTAAGTGCGATGTGATAAGTATTAGCACGCGGCCGCTGCTGCAGTGATAAGAACACGCTGTCACGTCAGGATCACTGTGTATCAAACCCCTCCCCGGCAGCGACCGGGCTCGCCTGCGGGCGTCCTGCCTGTGCCACTCCCCAGGAATAGTTATGGTGCAATGTGATCTTGTCAGCGTAATGAGTTCACAATAATGACAACAGTCGCTTCTCACATGGTGACAGCATCATGGGAACTACCTGTCCCGTGCACTTTCTCTCACCGAACCTGAGAGAAAACATTGTGTGAAGTTTGGGATACGCCCTGAATGACAAGTTCTCCCTCCACAGCGTTGGATGATTGTCTACTTAGAACTGCAATGATTTATTAAAGGAACTATATCTCATTCAAATGGGAGTAAAATCCTGACAGCTTGACCTATTGGAGGGAAACTGGACTAATACAAAACTTAAGTACTGCTTGGTCCAGACTTATATGAAGGGACTAAAATCCTGACTGAGGTAAATAATTGCCTTTAAAATCAGTTTTCCCGAGCGCTGCAGTGCTCCCTCCCTTTGGCTCCCTGCCCAAGATGACTGATTTGGTTTCCGCTGCTAACCGGCGGCACCCCTGTGATCTTTCATTACGAGCTGCACCTCTATATCAAGCCCTGCTGCCACGGTCACAAATCTCACCACCATATAGACTGTTCCCATAGCTGTCAGCTGTTATAAAGAAAAAAGAAAAATCTATATATATATCTATATCTATACGTATGATTTGGAGTCACTGCAAAATGAAATATGAACTCCCGGGACCATTTTATGTTTGTCCTGACAGTCGGGGTTTTAACATTAGATGGAAAAAAATATTTAATTCGTCCAAATGTAGTTTCACCGGCAGCATATAGAAGAGGGGGATGAAGGAGATGAAGGATGACAGGAGATTTAAAATGACACTGCAAAGATAAAATAGTGGTAAATAATTTATAAAGACACATGTGAGTTCAAAGTCAGACAAAAGGATGTTCAGAGAAGTTTGGTCAAGAGAATCACTAGAAACGAATCGTGTGATATAAGAATAATAATTTCTTTGTTCATGAAAACATGTTTATTTTGTTCTTATCAATCAATATCTTATCTATTCTCAACGTTAATTAAGTACAATCATTTTATAATGAAAAAAAGTCACACATCTCTTTGCAATAATTGTAAATCTCCCACATACAATATGAATCAGTCACAGGGAAGTTACAGGAAGGACTTGAATTTGAAAATAGTTGTGTAACTTTTTACTTTTAAAGGGAATATCGTTATTACTGCTTTATTACTGAATTTTATTTGTGTGTTTATGCGAATTTGACATTTTTAAAAGTTGTCTAATTTGCTTCGGTTGCTATATTTGAAAATAGAAATGTTTGCTAAACTGAATTAAAAAAAAGAAACAAACAAAGCTCACCCTGGCGAATTGCTCGGGGTCTCTCAGAAAGACGTTCCTCTCCTTAGCGATGCTGTTGCTATGGTAGAACTCCACCAGCTCGTTGAGCGAGGAGAAGAGCTCGTCCCACACGTAGTACTGACCACTGCGATCCTGCAGCACCTTGAAGTGCTGAACGTGGTCGCCATAGCTGCAAAACAAATGAGCAGAGAGAAAGAGAGAATTTCACAACAGCCTTTCATCCCAAAAAAAAGGGGCCTTCATAACGCTTTCTGCTCCCTCGTATATCTCCAGTGGGTTCAAGGAGTGTCAGTCAATTATTACGGGTGCTACAGTGTTTGGCTTCTCTGCGTCAGAGACTTGTTTGAGGAGCTCAGTGTCGCTGCAGTTGGACTAAAAACTAAAAATGGATGTGACATGTGTCCGAGCCTTAAAGTGTGTATGAAGATGGATGAGTGGACGAATGAGGCCGAAATGTCCCAGATGCCAACGCTGCCACCTGCAGCCGAAGATGCAATTTGAGGAGCCAGAGCCCTGTGACGGGACACGTCCTTGATCGACCAATCGTGAGTCAGTCCCAGATGTCAATCGTGATATTTCAATCCCATTTTTTTATAGCATCAAATAACTAATAAAACCAAACTTACTGGAGAAACGAACATTTGAACAAACAGACAGAAACCATCTTTGAGAAAAAATATTTTGACTTGTACTTTGTCCCATCTGCTAACAAGGAGGAGGCAGGGTTTAAGGCAACGGTGAAGATGAACAAAGTCCAACAGATCTTGGTCGAGTGCAACATGTCTTCACCTCACAAACTGCTTTTTGCATCCGAACCATTTGGAACTGGTTTGGGTTGACAACAACAGTCTTGGCCTTTACTCATCTCATGCCCCCCACCACCACCACCACCACCACCACCACTTTAACTCCACAGCTGTCAGCTGTCAGAGCTGGCATGCATTCAGTGTCGTCCTCTTTATTTTCCTGGTCCGAAAAAAAAACCCAAGAAAAACCCAGGGTGTTTCGCCTGTATTTCCTCTTTTAATAAATTTTCATTTGCGTTCATGTTCGGCCAGACAAAGGTGAGACGACACAAAAAACACAGACATTATATTTGTAAAGAAAAAGCCAAACTGAAAATCCAAATCAATATAATTAGTAGAGATTGGAGGCGGTTACCAGTCATGCTGTTTATTTTAGTGCGTGTGAGTCATATGTTGGAAGGGAAATGTTGACAGTCACATTTACAAAGGCTTCTATGTGGGTTGTAGATTCTGCACAAATGTATGTAAAGAAAATCCCAGAACATATTGTTGCACCAGTAATTTCGATGAAAGAAAATCATTTTGTGTCGCTAAAGAATAATAAAATTGAGCTAATGCCACAAACCCGAAATAGCCATTGTGTTGAAGTGTGCGTGCCTCGTTGTTGTGAGTAAAGTTTGCCTTGTGTTTGTTGGCAATCACACCTGCTCCTCCATCCGGCTCTGTGTTGGTTGCTAAGTAACTTGTAAGCTTATCTTTAGAAATCTGGACATCTCACCAGGATCATGTTATATAACCGCATCATCATATGCAGCGGAAGTCAATGCAACTCCCCCATGTTTCTAAACACATCACAGAGTAGGTGTGTGTGTGTCGGCCTGTGTTAATGACGCTTTAAACCTTTGTTTGGAAAAACGGCGTCAATATCCTTTCATAGTAATATTCAATGTAAAAGGTTCCTCCTATAAATGTCGTGTCTTTTCTTTGGATCCATCACAATTTGGCATTTGAGCCTCACCAGGCTCCTCCTGGATCGAGTCCGACTGGCTGGCACCGTCCCAAGCTTTAGGGAAAGTGAATGATCATCGGCTTGTCTCCTCACCCAGGATTCCTCTCTCTTATTCAGCCGCTGAGCTCCATGAACAAGCAGGACCGACTCCCTGATGACTGGATGGCATTCAGCTGCACCTCCACCCTGCCTCCTCTGTCTCTGCCTCCTCTGTCTCACCCAGCGTGCCCTCGTTTCCCCTCTTCTCACCCTCAGCCCGTCTCTGAAAAATTATGAAACTGCAGCGTTCTTTCAGTTCCAAAGATGTTCTTTGACTTGTTTTTTGGATTGACACTGTACCGGCCTTTGTAGTCTTTGAATATTAAGTCGTTATGTGTGAGCAGCAGTGCTATCTGTCAGTCTTTCTTTTCCTCTGCTGTGCCTCTGGGTCCAGATTTCTCTCTCTGTGTTGCTCACTCTTCGTTATTATGGGACTTCTATCTAACTATTCCCTCCCTATCGCAATTCCTCTTGTTATCTGC
This sequence comes from Hippoglossus hippoglossus, assembly GCF_009819705.1. Lineage (NCBI taxonomy): Eukaryota > Metazoa > Chordata > Actinopteri > Pleuronectiformes > Pleuronectidae > Hippoglossus > Hippoglossus hippoglossus. The sequence continues at coordinate 18,053,355 of NC_047158.1, forward strand.
TCCGCTGTGTCTCTGTTGCTTTCTCTCGATTCATCCTCCGCTGACTCACACATGCAACTGAATGTGTCTGAGAATCTCCATTACCCCTGGTTGTGGGGTTGCCCCTCTGCTGCCTCCTACTGGTGGGGCTGTGTCACTGCCACAAGCTGTGCACCTGTACAGCTGTTTTGTCTGTGAGGATTTATGAAGACAGAAGCCGTGTCAGGTGAAGAAAAGAGTTTAGAGATGAAAGACAGGGTGCGGAGCAGACAGGGCAAGGACTTTTCCTTCAGGGCATTCACAAATATTCTAAAACAGCCTCATCATCAAATACTTATAGGGATGGGAAACAAAACGTTATTGTTCACCACATCTCGTTTAGGGTTCCTGCAGCTGGGAGCATGCCATGTCTCGCAATTTTGTTTGTTTCCGAGTCCGTTTTGAAATACAAAAGATGTCCGCTTAAAATTGAATGCCCTAGCAGAAAGACTTGGAAACAGAAAAATGCAATCATCCAGCGTCACGGCAGAGATTTCATCCAGTGGTTGTCTCTACACCCACATACGGATATGTCAAATAAAACAAAGTAGGTTTCTCACAGGAGATAAGAAGGCAGTGGTAAAATAAATCCAGTGGAAATATACAGGAACAAGAACGGCACTTGGGGAGTAGACATTCGCCACTGAGGTTGGACACATTTCGCTTATTATATATATATGAAGCACAAATATGACATTAGCATATATAAATAAATACAGTTTGCGATGAAAAGGGCAATTTCTCTGCATTTATTTCTTATTCTTTTACTCATTAAATTATTAATTTATAAATGTACTCACTCATTTATTTCTACATTTCCACATTTATTAATGATCACAACCAAGCTTGTATATGACTGAGTTACCCTGACTGCCTATTTAACATACGGACACATAAATGAATGAATGTAGGAATACAGAAATGAATGAATACATGTAGAAAGAAATGTAGAAATATGTTTTCATTGCAAACCGCAAAAACACGTATTTGCAAAAATGTATTATTGTATATTTATGTCTGTATTTTTGTTTCATATACTCTACACATGCCTGTTTTCTTTTTTTTAACAAGATCTCAACATTATTTCTTGAGAATTTAATGAAAATGTTGCAAAATGTAAAAAAGAAAAAGGTTAATGGGTTCTTCTTGGCCCATAGTCCTCTCCTCAGCTAAGCCTCAAGAAAATTGGTCCTGTATTTCATAATCCTGTTGACAGACACACAAACAGTAATGACAACAAATTTATAGTATTATTTTTTTAGCACTGGCTACATGTGGTAAAAAGCATGAAGCCAGTCTTTAAATACATAAAACAAATATATAATGATACCAGTAAAGTTTCCGAGCCAACGATAATCTCTCATGTTGGATTTCGCAGCTCTGCGTGTTGTGGCAGTTCAGCGACGCCTCTGCACGTTGAGGAAATCAAACCACAGGTCAGTGATCTCATTGTGGTGAGCGCAGACTGTTAGTTTGTAAAAAAAAAGTGAAGAAATAGAGAAATAAAAAGGAGAACGAGAGAAAGTGGATAAAATGTTGTAGCTGACAAAGGTTTTATTACCCAGAGACATTAGAGAACTAGTGTGCTATAACAAGACAGACAGCATCTGTCTCAGCTTCATCACACACACACACACACACACACACACACACACACACACACACACACACACAAACACACTCTCTCTCTCCAAGTGCCCTCTCATCTCCCTGATCCAGTGTAATTAAGGCCCACAGCGATAGAGAGATTATGTGATTTCTCCACGTAGAACGAATCGACAGAGAGATTAAGACAGAACAAGGCTGAGAAAGATTGAAAGAAGGGGGGAAAATGAAATAGATGCGGAGATAGAACACACAGCGAGAGATACTGTAGATGAGGACAGAAGTTTTTGCTGTGTGCCAGCACAATTCAAAAGGCACGGAGGTCATCCGTCCATCGTCGTCACTCCACTTCCTCCATCAATCTAGTCTCACTTCCCCCGTTCTGACTGTCTCTCACTCTGCCGACCCCCAACCCGTCTAATCTGCGGTCCAGTTTGCAGATGTCTGCAGCACCTAAAGCTGTCGATTTAACTGTGTGTTTCTCTCTCTGTGTGTGTCTGTGTGTGTGTGTGTGTGTGTGTAACTGGTGGTCGTGTCAAGAAGTTGACATGTGGCAGCCGACGTGTGTCTGATGCATGTGTGCGATAGCGGCTTGTATCTCACGTGTGGCAGCTCTGCCGGTGGGAAAGTGGTCGTGAGTGTGTAGGTGCTGCTTGTGTGCGATTTTGTGTGTTTTGTGTGTCATCCTGTGGTTTGCATGTCAGCCAAGCCAGTGAGTGGGTGAGTGGTTCAGCTCCTTTTGCAGCATTATAAAAGCCCCCCCACTACCCCCACCACCGTCACCTGCTTCAATAGATGGGTAGTTGGGTCAGGAAGTGGGTGGGGGTGTGTGTGTGTGTGTGTGTGTGTCAGAGAGACGGAGCTGGGATGAAACGAATGAGATGAAGAATGGAAAAAAGTATATTTGGTGGCTGCAAAGTGTGTTGACTGCTAAATAAGGAGCCTTTCAGATAAAAAAAATGATATGAGCCCGAGAAAGTAAGAAACAGTGTCTTCTCCAGTCGGTTTTCATCAGAAAGAAAACATACATTTGCAAATTAATTAGAGTTAGTTTTCGCTTATGAAAAGATATCCCTGTATAGATTTACATCATCTCCAGCTCCTCATTAGATGTTTAATTAGACTCAAAACCCACGCACATAAAAACTCATGATACTTTCGAGACTCATTAAATGTGAAACCTTATATGACGAATTCAAACATCCTGGGTATCAGCCTGGAAATTAGGACAGACTTATACAATCTGGTTTAGAGATCCTGTATTTCAGGGGGATACATATCTCGTATCTGCATCTAGCTCAATTTAACCTCAACCAAGGAATCCCTATAATAGAGATTCACGAGATTGAGTAGTTTTATACGAACCCTTACGAGCTTTACTCAGGCCTAACCAGGAAAAAACTACAAACTACCAATTTTGGCTATAGCTAGTTCCCTGTCTTCTGTGCTAAGCGTAGACAGCTACTATAAGACATATGACGTATGACCTTAGACTAGAAAGCAAATAATTCCCCAAATTTCCAACTAATCCTTGAAGTTTCCTATAAATTCAATCTTGGTAACAGCGGGACTGGACAAAACCTTCTTCTTCTTTTGTCTCCCAGACGCCTGACTGGTCCTATTTCAGCTCTTCTCTTTTCCTGTGTATTCTATCTGCTGTCGCTCTTTCTTTCTCTTTCTCTTAAACGTTGCCCTCTACTCCGTCTTTCTCAAGTCTCTCTCAGCTGTGCTTTGGCCACTGAACTGTAAATTGTGCAATTTAACTGTGGTGTGAGCTAAAAAAAAGAGCAATTCACCATTTTCTTTCGATGGGTCCTCCACATTTAGACAAAGTTGTCTTCAACGGTGGAATTGAGATTTATACAATTGATGTGTTTGAGTGTATGTGAAGCTGGTTAGCATAGCTTAGCAGAAACACTGGAAACGGGGGAAACATTTAGCCTGGCTCTATCTGATTTTATATAATGTGTGTGCTTAAGATCTCGTTGAACAAATCCAAGTTAACTTTCTAGAAGTGTTTCAGACATCGGAGTCGTATCCGTATTGGTCGTCTCTTTCCAAATATGCACACAGGAGAATTTAACCTAGAAAAAAAGCTAATTGCACTTATATATTTATTCCAAAATGGGCCCCGCATAACTCACTGACTGTGCATTATAATGCATCCATGAGCATTAACTTGTCAAAGTAAATTAACTGCTGTCTGAGGGGATATCAGGAGTCACTCGGTGTGAAATTGCCCCCGAGTGACGACATTCATGGGACAGCGAACTTGCGGAGAAGATTATGAAGCTATAAAATAAGCATAAGCCAAAGGGGCAGTTCCCTTTAAGGGTTCCCCTTTAGAGTAATGAACCTGGTAAGAGACGAGGAGGCTGAACGACCAGCCGAGTTCGTATGAGCCATCAGCTACTGGAAGAACGAGTTGGTCTGAAAATCTCTACTTAGATTGGACTTAATACCCCAAAAAACCACATGGTTTAGATTTGAAAGAATATCTGCTTTAGTTTCAGGGTAGAGCACCTGGATTGAACTCCCTCAAAAACAAGACCTTGAGACACAGACACACAAAAAAGTCGCTGACAGACATTTGGCTCAGTCGAAACCGTCAGAGTGAAAGAAAAACGTCTTTTGTTCTGCAGGATGTTCACCTGATAAAAAGACAAAGGCCAGTGGAAACAAAAACCACCTGGGTGTTGATGAGCTGTTTTGTTTCGTTTCGAAGAACATTGTGTCGAGCAGGACGTAGCTGTGGTCGAACAACCTTGGTCTGTGTCACACAAGAGGATATCCAGCGCTCAAATAGGAAGTGATGTCATGCTCTCACAGACAAAGAGACAAGAGAACACATTTGGTTCTTAGTATCGTTTCAAGGAGAAAGTGGCAGTAAACAAAACGACACTAAAAGATTCCCAAAACTCAAATAATCTCGGGAGACCTTCACATCTCGTGTCCTGTGATGACTCACGGAGCCTGAACACAGTTCTAACATTCAGCTGCGGGTTTAATGTGCAGGTGAGGGACTGATATTGAGCAAGAGAACCAGGAAGTGAGATTTTCCATTCGAGAAAAAGTGAGAGTTACATTTCTTCGACTACACTTCCAAAAATGGAACCCGCTACACAACATCCTGCCCTTTTGTTTAGAACTACGTTGACGTATCTGAGCTCTTCAAACATTCTTTCTCGGAATAGATCGATATTATACTATTGTGAGAAACTCGGAAAAGACTAAATCCGTCCTTTGGGTGCATCTGCTGCTGAGTCAAAAAGAGCTGGTAAAGCCGAGCTCAGCAAAATGTATTCCTCGTCTCTCTTTCTCTCTCTCTCTATAAAGGTTGGCGTCACTTCGCTCCACTTTCCAAAAATACACTGCTAATAAATAACCCATTGGGACAGTTTCACTAGGCACAGTCTGAAGCTAGTCCCCCGTCACATATTCCTTCATACACACCTCTCAAAAAGTATTCTGCTGTCTTCTGTCGTCTGCATTTTAAACAAGGCGCCCCCCCCCTGCTCTGTCTCTGATGCCCTGTCAGCACTAATGCGGATTCTCTGCAAAACTAACTTTTTCCCTCCGCGTCTCGGGCCTCTCATCCACACTTTAAACCACTAACACAGAGAGTTTTTACAAACACCATCCAAAGTGCAGATTTTAAAAGGAACATTTTAAGTGTAAAAAGGAGCGTTTTGGGAAACTATGACATCACAGCTTTTCTATATACCAGTTTCATGTATACTTGCCCGGCATGCTTGTTGGAGCATTTGGGTTATTTTAGTGTTTTAATGACTCAATAAATGCAGGAATTATTATTTTCTCACAAGTTACAAGTTTTTAAGTTATAGGAATTAGAGATTTAAGTTTACTTTATTCTTTCCTTAAGGTTTGATCAAACTCTCCAACTTCCTCGGCTGACAAAACAATGCAAAACCTGATACCTTGACTTTAGAGCAACTATTAAAACTTTATAACCCAATCAACTTATCAAAGTGATAACAGATGAAAATGAAACTGAGCCTTAGTTTAAATATATATAATGAAATTGTCACATTATAAATGAATCAATTTTTTAAAAAGCCAATTATACCAGGAAATTGCAGCCAGGGATTTCATTTTAATTTCAGTGAAAATAACATTAAGTTGTTTTGCATGATTTCTAACTTAGTTTTTTACAATTAGAAACAAACTCCCTCTCATGGCTCCATTCATGACTGTGAAAGTGGATCTGATCGGGCTGAGCTGAATCTTCACAGCTACTCCTGCCAGGACATCTCCTCCGACAGGAGAGCTGTCAGTACACAAGGACCACACACATGCACGCACACACACACACACACACACACACACACACACACACACACACACACACACACACACACACACACACACACACACACACACACACACACACACACACACACACATACACACAGGCACACAAACACCTGACCCAATTTTCGAGCTACTGCACCATCCAGCAACAACAGCCGGAGAGACACACCAACAAAGTGCCAAAAAAACAAGTAGCAGCAAAATCCTGTCTGTCCCCTCTTGGCAAACCTGTTTTACACACAGCACCTCCCTCCTCTTCCCTCACTCATCTGTAATTTCCCCCTTTAATTCCCTCACTGCAGACAACCTAGTTTTCCTTCTCCTTTCCTGTCCTGTTTTCCGAAGGCATGAGACAAATCCACTGGGAAAGAGTGTCAAGCCCAGACGTTGAAATAACCTCAGAACAACCCAAAAACCTGACTCCATGACTTGAGCCATCTTACAGCCCCCAACTGGAAGTGAGGAGCCAACCCTCAGCTCCAGACCTTTCTCTTAATAAAGCCAAATTTCAGACACAACCACCCTGGCTCCACTCTTCTAACATCCACACAGCCCCCAGGAGCACAATGCCAAGCCTCAGCTGCATCCCTGACCTTCATCCCCCCTACAAGACAACGGATCGGCCGGTTCAGCAGCTCCAGATGCCACAGTGTGCCACACAGGATTAGCTCACATCGGGCCAGAGGGGCTGCAGATCCTCCCTTTTACCCTCTTCCCGACACCATGTCCTCTAAACCCCCTTCCTGTGACTGCTCAGAACGTACAAGGTGCGATTAAAAAAAGTTCTTTGACTGTTCCTGTCGCGCATGAACGGAGCGAGGCCCGATAATGCTCCTGCTGTGAAGGTGCAAACTGCAGCTCAACATGTGTGCATTCGGAAATTTCTCCATGGACCTCAACCTTGTGCAGAGAGGAAACTTCAGATTCTGCTTCACACTCATGTTGAGGATCATCACGGCCGTCGACGACTGTCACCCAGAGACCGAACAGCAGCCTGACAGTGGACGAGCCACAGCCTCTGAGACCCGTGTGACCGAGGCCATGCTCTTGGTTTTCTTTGCACTGTGAATTTGCCGTGCAGGGTCAGACCTTCTCATTTTGCACTCTGCTCAAGTGTCCACGGGAGGCCATCCGGTGCAAACAAACCTTAACTGTGGCGTGATTTCAATTGGCCTCTCTGTCATGACAACACGCCCACTCACAGCGTGGGCTTTGGCTCCACCAACACAGGCCCTCCAATTGGCCTACTTGTCAAATTTGGCTCCCCCGCAACTTCCTCCTCTTTCCCCCCCAAAAATGAAATGCAATCTGAGGAGTTGCCGTTTTGACACAGTGGAGGAGATCCAGTGCGTGGCGCAGATGGCGCTTGACACACTTACAGAACGGGACTTCCAGGGAGCGTTCCAATCAAGGCAGGAGCGCTGGGAGCAGTGTTTCGCTGCACATGTTGATTTGGTGGCCAAATGTAAATCAGATTTGCAGAATCAGTCCCCGGAACTTTTTGATAGCACTTCTGTGTGTGGAGGGGATGCGCACATATGTCCACAGATGCAGAAATTGAAACAGGGTGGTTGCAGTCGTGAGAAGATACGTGAAGAATGGTAATAATATGTCATTAAAAACAAATACATGGATCAAAGATTTGTTGAATGTTCTCCTACCTCACGGACATGGAGAACTCTCCGGGGGCACTTTCACTCTCTCTGACCAGAAAAGCTCCACAGCCCATTTGTCTGAGTCGACTCTCGGCCACACCGCGAGATATACGGCCGGCGAACCAGCTGGAGGAACGACAGGAAACACAGAACAGAAGTCAGACTGAAAGAAAAGACGTCAGCGATGCTACGGCTTTGTTGTTTGTGTCTCGCACCCACAAACTTGTTTCTGGCGTTTGTTTGAAAGCCTAAAAAAACTCCGGCTGTTTGTGTTGTTCGGCACTGCACAGATCAATGCTGACAAATGAAGGAGCTGTTGAGTGTGGTGGAAATTAGAACGTCTGTGAAGTTATTTTTAAACGCGCGGCTAAATATGCACTCAACACAAATCCCAGAATGCTGGATTTCATTTGTCAGTGGTGAAGCGTAAGTAATAGTGTCATTTTTTCATTTTATTATTTTTGCTTATTAGTCTTGCTTAGTCGAGCAGTTTGCCGGGATGCGAGACTTGCATAAATGATGTTCTGCTTTCATGATCCTGCGTGCCGACCACGGCAGTTCGATGACTCATATGAGCAGAGAACATATCCAGTGTGGTGGACAAGTTAAAGGATGATCTCGATTGAGGTCACAGGGTCAGTGTTCTCTGGGTTTTATTACATTGGTTCTGTGCAGAAATGTGGAGGAGGGGAAACACTCTCATAAACACAATTCCCAGCAGACAACACATCTCCCCTGTGGTGTGCACACACTCCAACTGGACCGTACACCAGTGTTCATTAATGAGCTCGAGCCGCTGCAATGGCTGTGCTGTCAGTTTAGTGTTTGTCACAGCGAGAAGAAGTAGAAGCCCCAGCTGGTGCATGACCATCTGATGGAGATTCAGGGTGTACCAGCAGCTTCACTGTAAACATTTTCATACGCGGCTGCATTGTGTGTGATTATGTAAAGCAGCGAGTGTGTCCCTTTGGGTAGGCTGCCTTATGCCGGAGTGCAGATGTCCAAAGCAGAAAACGCCTGCAGCCGTACACACTCACTGATGAGCTGCTTAGACGGACCAGTGCTGGACGTGTGAAATGTATTCATCTGCTTTGCAAATGAATATGTGTGTGTGTGTGCGTGTGCGCGTGCGTGAAGCCTCGGGACAAGTTTGAGCTATCGGCTTCACAGAGAAAGGACAGTTTGGGAAAGTGGGGCCATTTAGGCGTAAGACTGAGGGTTCAGATGAGAGTTAAGTTTCCGTTCAGCTCTCAAAGTGACAGCTACACGTAAAGTTATGGGTTTAGCTTGTAGTTGTGATGGTTGAGGTTGAGGTCAGGGACTAGGGAATGCATTACATCAACGTCCTATCAAAGTGTGTGTGTGTGTGTGTGTATACTTACGCGTGCGGCCGCAGGTTGATGTAGTTCTTCGGCACGAAGCCTTTTCTGTTGTGGTGCTCAGCTGTGTACCAGTTAGGATCATCCTCCATGTTGGTGATCTGGGGATGAGCACAAACACAAACACAAACACATCAAGCTATCAATTCACACAAATCCCACATGTAATATTTTTTACATTAGTTCAGTATAAGTACACACACAACATTTGGCTTCACATAACAAAGCAGAATGGGTTCGACGAGTGAAGTGAGTGACAGCTGCTCCTCCCTTCTCTGCTTGTTGTTCTCTATACCTCAGCATCAGTTTGGATTAAACTGAGATCGACTTCTAGTTCGTATTTCTTTTTTTTAGACAAGCTTTAGAAACAAAAAAGATGAGACACTTGCACCTGATATGTCCCAGTTTCATATTTACCTGTTTTATACTTTCTCATCCATCTCTCTTGTCACTGGGTGTTGTTTTTTTTTGTAATCATGTGGGTTTTTTCTGTGATTCTAATCCAGCTGTGACATTCTTTGTCATTTTGATATTTTAAACTGTTGTTTTGTTCGCTCTGCTCGGCTGCTCGCAGTGACACGTCTCATAAACCCTCCGTCTTATCAACCCTGCAGAGCTCGAGTCACTTCATCTTCATCATCCTTTTTTTTGTTTTATTTATTTATCACATTGCCTCTGTGTGTTATCGGTGAAATTAAAACAGTCAACGTGTGACTGTCATATCGTAAACAACTCTAGAAGTTTAGAAAGGCTTCTTCTGTTGCATAAAGCTGCCTCAAGTTCCTGCTCTTGGTCCAAAAGTCCGAAACTTTCTCAAAAAGTGTTTCCACACTTCAGATGATCCAAACCATGGTTCAGTTTGATCCGGACCAAGAACCAATTCTTTTGTTCAGACTAAATTTGGTCCGTCGGTCTGGATCGTGTTCTGAGGCCCCTCTTACTTTGATTTACACACCCCTGAGTCCTGTTGACTTCTGTTCATGTCATTATCCTCAGAGTTCATGTACGTTTTCCAGTCTACACTGTGAATATTTTTTGGTATATGGACAAATGTGATACGATCCTTTGTGTGTTGGAACTTAGATGAAGACTTTGCCAAGTTTCTACGACTGTGAAGGGGTTCAGCTCCTTTTTTGTTGCCACCGTCTGTCAAAAAGTTTCCCTGTCTCCTCTTTGCCTTTTGGAACTTTATTTCATGCACCAGCTAGTTTCATGGTTACTCTGCTGTACGACGTCGCATGCAGGCTACAGAGTGATTTACTGTTCTCACCATCGATCACAGAGCTGAGTGATTGGCCATTATTTGCACATCATTCTCTTGTCAAGCCCATTCAACCACAGCCTCGGTTAATTCATCACTGTGACCCTGTGACCCACAGACTTTGCCCACCTCTCACCACACTCCCTCTCCAGTTCCTTGTTGGATTCTGCTTCTGAATTCCACTTTGCCAGGGGGCACTTTACAATCTACAGCTCTCCACTTCTTCCTCTCTTTCGTCTTTACCTCGTCCTGACTGCTCCACCCTTTATTAGTTAAACAATAAGCAGCACTTAACCGAGTCCCAACATCTTTGGGTAACGCCCTGCATCATGGGAAAAACTCCAGATCCCTGGTTATGTTCTTATCACACATAGTCTGTCTTGGTACAGAGCACTGTGAGTCCAAGTTTAGCCAAATCTATAAATAATTTCTTCCTTTCATATCTTCTGAAGCGCTCTGTTCTTTATACCTACATCTGCTTTCTCTCAGAAAATTGCGGCTTTTGCTTCTTCATACCCTTCTGTGCTCTAACAGAGCAAGTCCACTCGCATTCTGCCTGTTAAAGTTTATAGATCGTTACCTGTATTTCAGTCATTATTTGGCCTTGCTGTAGCTCTGCTGCCAATAAACAATAAACAGTACAACTACACAATGTTGTATTAACATTTCCACTATTTACTTCTTTAGATTCAGTACATTCTCAATGCTGATCTAATATTAGCGGCGTCCTTTGGACCCATCTGTGAAACTCATGTCTTTAAAAAACGTATATTTAGGATGTTTATCCACCACCGCCCCCGATGATTCAGCTGTGACTGACTCAGCTGCTCCAGGGCCTTAAAAATGGATTTAACAATTACAAAATAAAAATAAAAAATCACATTTAAAATCCAAATAGAATGAAGGAATATTCAGCATAAATATTCAGCATGAATCAAGTGGCGTTCAACTATGACGTCACCCATTGGTTTGTGAGCTGCCCCTTTTAAAGCCTCGAGTTGTGACACATTGTCCAGCACCAGCTTGGTGTTTTGAAACCAGAAATAACCATATTTGAAGGAGCGGGGGGGGGTGGAGCCTGACTGAGAGCTCAGGGACGCTGCACGCCCACCTACACCTGCGACGAGCACCTATTGGATGGCACTAGCTGTCAATCACACGGTATCCACGTCCCAATGCATGGCGAGCTTTAAAATAAACATCTTGCTGTATCAAAGACTTGAAACCAGCAATTTAAACTTTTTGAAAGTGAAGTAGGGTCATTTTCTCACAGTCTTCTTGTGGGGTCACCCTCTGCTGGTCATTTGAAAGGAATACAGGTCTCAGGCATGTCAGCAATGGCTTCACTTTCCCAACCCGGAGTCTATGTCAATTTCCATATACAGTCTATGGCATGAACATTTTCACTGCAAATATCTGAATAAGATTCTAGTTGAGGCCCAGACATGGCCTGAGTGATGCCCTTCAACCTGAGTGTCCCACTGCACACACAGCGCCAGCCTGAGCTTTTGTTGTACTGGGACATGAACGAATAAAAACTTCAGTGACTCATATTTTTATATTCCTCTAATTTGCTATTGCCTGGGATTTGACTCGCTAACAGAGAAGTCACACCATCCAAATCCAATTAAAATTCCAGATTGTCACATTGATGTGTTTTAGGTTTGGAGAACAAAAAGAAAACGCTCCACTTTTGTGTCCCCTTCCCTCGTGTCAATCTTGGCAACGCTGCTTGGCTTTAAAACCGAGTGTCAGTTGAATTTAACTATGAAGCTATTTTTATCATTTATTTTATGAGCCCACTCTCCACTCCGCCCGATTGATCACATGGTTTCTGGCACAGCAGGATATGAACAAAATAATGTCCCCCAGAAAAATGACACAGTAAAAAAGAAAATCTATTTTCTTTCATTCAGGTGGAAAAAGAGAAGATTTGGGACCAAAATAAAGCTTTTTTATGTAGAAAGTGTGATTTTTAAACAAGAAAAAGATGTTAAGTGATAATTAAATGTCGTATTTTTTTTTGTGTTGAACATTTTGCATGATTTTGTGATGATACTACAAGGTTCAGTTCATCTGTGCTGCAGCCAGTGAATGAACAAATGTGCAGAGCTGTTTAAGTACAGTTTGACCCAAGTGTGAACCGGAGCTGTTTGACTAAGACAAGACAGCAGTTTATCCCAGTGGGAGGAAAGAAAGCAGATAAAGTGAACAGCTTTTTTTAAGTGTTCATCCCATTTTTTGTCACAATAAATGCGTCTCTGTGACTTTGGTATAATACTATTTCACCGTGCACTGATCAAAGCCCCCAAAAATAAGTACATCAGGATTTACAAGTAGGTTATTTGGGGAAAAAAAGCTTCTCCAGTCACAAGTGCAGATTTGAAAAAAGAGTTTTATCTGCACATAAATACTCCATGGAAATAGAGAATCACATTTATTTGCTGCGAAAACACTGACGCGGCAACAAAACTAAATGCCATCTCATATTGTCTCTAATATTGGAACCGAGTCTGTCTGGGGTGAATAATAACCTCGCCTCCTGCATACGATTAAAGGTAAATTCCACCCTCAGGCATCACTATCCCATTAGACGACATCAAATTCATGTCATGGGTTATTTTTGTGCCATTTGATGTGATGGGTTTTTCCATTTTCCTACCTCATCAAGCGATTCCTACAATTTTCCCACAGTTCTAAGCCCTTGGCGGAGATCAGTGACAAACCAGTAGCACGTAGAAGTGGCCACAGCAATATCATGATAAGGGCGAGAGAATGAGGAGGACAAATTGGTTTCGCTTTCCTCTGCCATGAGTGTGGAACAGCTGGTGCCAGCACGTATTGTAAGGCCAGAAAGAAGCTCATGCTCTTTAATTCCGAGCTTTAACTGCTGATGTCTTAGAGGGACGATTTTCTACGACAATAACTTCCAGCTGTGCAGAAAATGTCTCTGGCCTGCTAACCGTCAGAAAAACACCACAGCTGGATGTCAGTGCAAAAATAGACCACGTACCGTAAAAAGGAATAGGTTTTTGTTTCTTTCTATCACTGCAGAGATGAAGATATTGATGGAACTCTTGTGTCTGTTCAGTTAATATGACACTACTGCCTGGAGACAGTTTCCTTAACTTGGCACAAAGACTCAAAACAGGCGGAACAGCAAGCCTGAAGCACACGAGATGACAACTTGCCACTTTATAAGAGGTTATACATATCTCGCTATAGATCGGCCAGTTTCCTGGCAACCAGCAGAAAGTCCAGGAACTTACTGCTGCTGGTCAAGATCTAGATGTATGGTGTGTTAACCCCTGAGAAGTAGCACGTTGACATCGCTGTTAATTAGGGAGCATTACAGATGTTGGTGGACAGATGTTGTTAGATCTGTTTCACACTGTTTCTAGTCTTATGTGCCAAACTAGCTGCTGGCTCCAGAAACACGTTCACAGCACATACGTCATCCATCAGTCTCCTCATCTCTCACTCGTCTAAGTTTACAATCAGATGCAGAACAAGCAGTTTTTTAAAGGTATAAACATCGTCTCAGCTACCAGCCCCCCCAAAAAACCCTTATCTCAAATGGGAAAATGTTCACAATCATCGTAACAGTCCGAAGAAGTTGAAGCCGTCTACATGCTGCTCTTTTTACGCTCCGCTCTTTCTTTTAGCCAGCAACAGCATCACCTGGATACAGGATGTCAAGAGCTGTAGGCGCTAAAGTTATAATTGTTGCAATTATCACAGCGGAGGCAGAGAGAGCCGGGTGATTGGTCCAAGTATGAGTAATGTATGTAGATAGATAGATAGATAGATAGATAGATAGATAGATAGATAGATAGATAGATAGATAGATAGATAGATAGATAGATAGATAGATAGATGTAGAGATGTAGAGATAGATAGATAGATGTAGAGATGTAGAGATAGATAGATAGATAGATAGATAGATAGATAGATAGATAGATAGATAGATAGATAGATAGATGGATAGATAGATATTTCTCTTACCTTGAGCATGTCGCCTTTGTTGAAACTGAGTTCATCGCCCTCAGTGGCACGGAACGTATACAGTGCCACTGCTTCCATGCCGAAACCCTCCAAAACACACACACACTCTCAATCACACACTTTGGGGACCCCCACAATTGCCCCTGACACGGGGGAAGGGGGGGTGGTAGGCAGGGTAACAAAAATTATATCAAAAAGATAAAGGAAGAGGGTACGATGAAATGGAAGAGAGGGAGAGAGCGAGAGAGGGAGAAAGGTCTCGTCCGTCCGCCGAGCTTGAGAGCGCGTAAAGGGAGACGGAGCAGAGGAGGAGATAGAGAGTGAGCTCGGTGAGGGGAGAGAGAGACGACTGGCTGCTGCTCAGCAACACACTGCCATGAGTAACGTTTAGAGAGAGAGAGAGAGAGAGAGAGAGAGAGAGAGAGAGAGAGAGCATGAAGGGACGAGTGAGTGGGAGGCACTTCCTGTGTATATATAATGTTAAGTGAGCTCATGTGCTCTTGTCTTCCGCGTCACCTTTCGGGGTTTTTTTTCTCCTCTCTGTTCAAGAGCGTGGTCGTTCAGTTTGAGAACAGGACTTATTGATTTCACGTTCAGATCTTAGCTTTCACTCCAAACCCAGCACTCGCACTGAAATAGCCCCTCAGATTTGGTCTGCTTGTGCTCAAACTGTGCGCTTGCACTCAGATAATGTTGTTGCTTGGACCTGCGGTCCAGCTCTAGCTCTTTTCCTCACACTCACACTGCTGGATGTGCATGCATGAAACATCTGTTCTTGCATTTCTCCCCAGCTCTTGTATTCATTTCTTCTGCGCTTGCATTTTTGATGTCTGTCAAAATTCCCCAACCAATAGAATAGGGTTGATGAATTTAATTGTCAACCCATTTTTGCCTTGTGAGCGCTATATCTAAAGAGCACCTCCGGGGAATCCTTAAAAAATTTGGTGCAAACATTCACTTTGACTCACAGATGAACTGATTAGAATTTGGTGGTCGAATTTCAAACGTCAAGTTCCCATCGACCTCATAAACCATGTTTGAACACGTTATCGCGAGTCTAACGCTCTCAAAACTTTGACCCAATGTCACTTGTAGTCAAAGGTTCACTAATTCGATTTCCCATTGACCTCATATTAGTGTGCGGCTGTGGCTCAGAGGGAGCGGTCGTCCTCTTACCAGGCGGTTCGATCCCCGTCTTCCCCATTTCGCATGCTCATACAGAAAGTGCTACACATAGATGCGCTGTATGAATGTGTGTGTGAATGGCTGTAAGAGCTTTGAGTGGTCATTAATACTAGATAAGCTCTATATAAATACAGAGCATTTCCCATTCACTGTGAATGCAATATGTCAGGAACACCTGGAGGGACGGAAACTGCAGGTGGAGGCTTACAACCGCAGGACGCTAATTCTAGTTTAATCATATTTTTAAGTGTTTCTCACATCATCTGTCCCACTTACGACGTTTGCTGACTTGAATTCAATGTCGCGAGAGGTGGATCCTAGGATAAGGCTGGAAACAGAGGACAGTTAAAAAGTGGTTTGTTATTGAAGAGCCTTTTCATTTCGATCCCTGAGGGACGCACTCAGGATGTGGGGATCGAATCACCATGACACTGTGTGGGTGTAATAGAGGCTTAAATTTTTCTCACTTCATTTACAACTTGAAATCAAAAACTCAGTCGGGAGTTGAAGGAGACAATGAGCTGAATTGTTGTCCCAGTGAAATGATGCTTAATGAAGCCGCTGGTATAAGAAGAAAGTGTGAAATGTGTTGCTCTGTAGTAAAAATGAATTCAAAGACATTTATTATACTGGGAATTAAATCTGTCCAACAGTAACTTGTGGTATTTTGGTGTTTGACATGTTTTTTCATAACAAATGAAAGACTTTATACTGAGCGATAAATATAATAAAGGAACAATAAGGCCTGATCAAGTGAAATACGTCTGTCTTGTGTTATGTTGTTGTTAATACCAGATGTCGTGAATTAGCCCTAAAAGACAGTAACGCTGAGGAATCTTGCACAAACAGGCTCATCAGTACTTTACACGGTCACTCATTCTCTTTTTTTCAGTGGAAGATACAACATGCACACTTCACTTCTTGTTTCTAAGGTCTGAATTGCCCCAAGCTGAGTCACTGAGGCCACAAGCTGAGAAAAGCAATCAGCCTTTGGCCCGGTCCAAATACGTCTTGAGAAGTGTCGCCGTTTTCTGTAGCTGTTCAAAAGAATCCCGACTGATGTGTTTGTATTCTTCGTCATGAACTCGTCCTGCAGTGCAATGGACAATCTCATGGCTAAGTGTATAAGATGGGCTCAGTGTTGTGTGAAGATTTGTGATTTAATGTGTTTTAGTCTAGTGGTGCAGCCATACGGTGCTAAATGTGTCTGACACTTGTGAAGGTTAAGTTTAGGTTTCGATTGCAAAGTTCAAACAAAGAGATAAAAGCATCGGTGAAACTAAAACAAGCCTAAGCATTGATTTGAAAGGGAGTTTCCCTTTCAAAACATATGAAGAACGCAGATTATCTGGTTCATACACATTCACAACAACATGAAAATGTTTTTTCATGCGACTTTTAGGGGAGAAATCAAGAGGCAGGACATTACGTATAAATTCCACGTATAAATTCCACTGAGTCTTTCAAAGATGACACCTTTGAATGGCACCTCTTTTTCAGCCTGAGATATTCTTATACTTCCAGTTTCATATCTATCACATGTTAGAAACATCATCAACACGCCTGCTCGCTTGCTGGGACTTTCCCTGACATTCTCCTGCTGTATCTTCACATCGGCTCACGAAAAAGCACGAAAGGTTCGGAGCATCTGTTCTCAAACTCAGCCCCTCTTGAAAAGTTCATGGAGATGTGAGGACTTCAGTGTGAAAACAGCTTCGAGTGTGTATTGAATGCATTAACATAAGGGGGAGTCTGAAACTTCTCTTAATACCCAGACAGGATTTTGACCAGTTGGGTGAAAGTAATTACCACATTATCAACCACGCCTCAGGAAAAAATATCAGCTCGTGAGGCATGAATGTGAATGAGTGAGAGGCCAGAGAGAAAGAGAGGGGATGCAGCAGTAGATAAGAAGAGAAAAATGAAGCAGAACAAGGCAAAGCAGAACAACAGAACACCATGGAAGGGTCTGTGGTTTCTATTGCATGACCTGTCCAGGAAATCCCCGGTCAGCTGCTCACTTGACTCAGCCATGAGACGAGGGATTGCAGGAAGAGGAGAGGAGGGCTGGATGTGTGGCGATGGGACAATAGAAGAGGAAGAGGAGGAGAGGAAGTAGAACTTCCTTTCAGCTCAAGGGCCAAAGCACAAACTTGTTTTTTTACTTTTTTTTCCTGTCTTTTGCGTGGGAAGACTTCCTGTGTAATTTAAACACGAGCCAGGATTGAGAAATCAACACAACCTGTACAGATGAGCATCCATTTGGCAGCTTAATTTCATTTCTGTGTTTGAATTGGTGCCAATGTTGTGTGTCCGTGTGCCACTCCCCAGTTGTACACATACTCAGTGATACACTTTCTGAAAATATTCCGGAATCTTTTCTCTGATCTCAGCGTCGATGTAAACAAAATTCTGTCGCCTTCAGCTGTGATGCATCATGTGTTACCCACAACTCACAGGCACATCTCATATGCACGCTTGTGCTTTCTGCCTCAGTGACACTAACATTTCCTCCTGACAGAAGCACTGATGCAGAGGATATGAATTAGATGAGCAGGTGTGTGTGTGTGTGTGTGTGTGTGTGTGTGTGTGTGTGTCGGAAGAAGCAAGTGGGCAACAGCAGAAAAGCAGGTGGGCACAGAGTCTCTCAACTTCCCTTCAAAGTCAGTGACAACGCTGCCTCCTTCTCTGTTTGGTCTGAGGCCCAGTTTCTCAACAGTTTGGTCTCACCTTATTTTTTTCTTACTATTATGGTCTGAAAAAGGTCTGTGTTCACGGATTCTCTTCCTCTCCTTCATTCTCCTTCAGTCACGTTGTCTTTGTCACACAATATGTTTAAAAATCTCTGTCTCTGTCTTTAGCTTGTCTGTCCCCTTCTCTCACTGGTTTTACACAGAATTCAGATTTAAATCATGTTCTCCACACTCATGCACGTATTGAACAGAAGGCAGGGAGCAGGATAAGATGGCCGCTGAGCTATTTCCTTAGTCATAACAACACTGGGATTAGAAAAGTTATATAAACTCAGTGACCATTTGGGGGATTTCCTCTCTCACAAAGCAGACGTATCCGTCCACTTTTACTCGTGTGCAATCTTTTGTTTATGTTTGTGATTCTTTTAGTGACGTGTGACATCGAAGCAACATAGAACAGCAGACATCTTCTTTTAAATCAAAAACCCCATGCCTCGTATAATGGACATTAAATATCATGTGATCATTTTAATTGTGTAAATAAGGTCCACTCATTATGTCGCCCTTTCAAAATTGTAAGGGACGTTAATTACTCTCTGTAATTATGGTGTTTTTTCCCGTTAATTGACCTCACTTTGCGTCAGCAGTGATATTGAAACCAGAGTGGATGAAAAACTATGTGTAAATTAAACATTGTTGTGTTTTCAGCGTGTTTTCAAATAAATCATATCTGGCACCAAGTTATGCAGAAAAAAGGGGTTTGAATTAATATCATTCTTTGCAGCAAAGTAAGATTAACACTGTGTATTATTAATGTTTCCTCTGTTGCTGTTGTTTCAAATAACATCAGTCAGTTTTGTGGTTTATGTGGTTCCCGCTTTCAACAATGAAAGGCTGAGAACTACAGAGTGGTGTGAGCAAAGAAGCAGACTGATCCCCTGAGTGTTACTGAATTATAGATTTCAAGATGGAACTTTGTCTGTTTTTCTATTCTTGCTTATATAAGAGGGAAAATAAATCGACATGTTGCCTGTGATGGCTGTCGGTAATTAAAAGTTAAAAAAAAATCACACAAGTTTAAAAATCTCATCAGGTATGTGTGATAAAACTGCGTGAATGTCAACTGTTTAAGCCATTAAGCACTTTTACCTCACGCTCACCTTCATGCTCCGGGTAGAATCCACACCTGCCCCCAGCCAACATAAAACCTTTTGCATGTATGAAGAGATTTAGCTAATAAGCCGGCAGGAGTGGCAGGTATTAGACTTCATCCTGTTTCATGCTTTCTGTCGTCTTCTGCGTTTCTGCTGATTTGGGCTCCGTCTGGAGCCACGTGTGACACTTTGGGCCACAGACTGAATCCTACGGCTCTTTTCCTGTTTCCACGTTACGCAACTTTGCCGGTTTCGAAACAGATGCACCAGTTATTCACGCAGCTTTATCGGGCGTCTCTGCACATCTATAACTTTCCTTATGTGTGTTGGCACATGACTGAATGGTGGTCAAATGAATCCCGTGTCTTGCTGCCTTAGCGGCTGCTGTTTACTGCCGTCAGGGCCTGAACTGCTGGTGTGTGACAAAACACTGCTCAGTTATATAATGTAGATGAGATATGGCAAACAATCACTGACAGAGATGGAACTTTCTGAGCTTCACCAGTGTTGTATTTCTGGGCTGATGCATTCTGTGGTGCGGTGCATGGATTCTTTTAATTAAAGTCTGAAGAGATAAGAGGCCGGTGGACATCGCTGCATTGCATTTATTGTTAAACAACATTTGGCGGAAGAATTAGCGCATTTATCGTGTACTTTGACTTTTTAGTTTAGTCTTTGTTCCATTGACCAACATGGAGGAGGTGGAGTGTTTGACCTACACAACAGCCAGCCACCAGGGGGCAATCGAGAAACTTGGGTTCACTTTTGGGGAGCTGTCATGTCGTCCATCTTTATATACAGTCTATAATAGTGTAAAAGTATTTGTGGGGAGTATTGCAAATTGAAATAGAGGAGAGAACTTTTCTCAGACAGGCTATAGGTCAGGAAGCTTTTGCCATTACCTCAGGAATAACGCAAAGCTCAAATATAACTGTAATAATGTAAGAGGGTTTACACGAATGTGTCCAAAACAAAAGAGACCATTTTGTGTTTGGCTGCTCAGTCAAACCTGTGTTTGTGGCTCTTTCTTCATTTGACTCATGTGCGACTCAGAATACAAATCCCTGGTCAGTGCAACCTGAGGGTTGATGACGCTCTAATAGGTCGTGAGCATTGTGAATGGGGGTAATTATATGAAAGCAGGGAGACTATGGTGTTTAATGTTAATTAGCTCTAATGACTTTTTAAATCAAGGGTCGCTGATGCTAATCACATATTGAAGGACACACATGGCTGCAGGGGCTCTGCTTGGAAGACCTCCCAAATCCCCCCCCCTCCCACAGTACTACCCAAACATTTGCATTGTGAAAAGTAAATCGCTCCTGACATCTGCTGGCTGAAACTGGAGCTGCAGGAAGACCAGATCCAGACGTTTCATGCCTCAGATGCATTCACTTCCCATTTAACTATTTTACATATGGTCTTATAGCACAGTCAACGTTTGCACAGGCTCATATGTGCTTGATAACACCCAAGGAGATATGATTAGAAAGCATAACCACTGGATAAGGAGAGTTAGTAAGTTGTTTAACATACCAAGGTGACACTTTGTGAATGTTAAAGCATGTTTGTTTGTTTTTTACATGTTGTTTGCAAAGTCCTTTTTTGACTGAGAGACCAGAAACAACCTTGAACTTCAGTTTTATCTTTGACGACGCACGAGTATTTATCACATTTTGTTAGAGCAATTCCACTTGTGTTTGATTTCCTGCTGTATTATATATAATCTTATGTTAATATATAGTAGCACAAAGACACAATGCCCTCTTCTTGTCACCTCCAGTGTTGCTGGACAAACAGTGTTTAGTTTGTAATCTCATTTTTACGAGAATCATATCTGAGCTAAATATTGATTGTGCCTGTGTGTTCCGGGAGTTGTGCTTTTTTTAATGTGGCTGTTTTGAAGTCTAGCGTGATGAGTCATTTACTCCAATCTGTCTATGTAGTCAACCAGTTCATTCAGGTTAGCGTTACTATTTGTATAAACACTAGAAAATCGTTTTTGGTAAAGGTCAAAGAAGTAGGACTTTACCACCTACTTCCTGGAAATTTATGACATCTTAATCTGTTTAATGAAATGCAAACATGTCATATAAATTTTTTTATGGCATCCCGATTTGCAAGTGTCCTGTCTGTTCTGTTTCAAGCAGTAAAGCATATGTGGCCGAGCAGGATTTGTTTAAACTGTGCTGGTTGGACGTTTTTTTTTGTTTGTTCTCTTTCTCACCGTCTCACGCAGAGAACAACAAACACACTTACATCAGCTTGGCTTAGGCTTCCTTTGGCTTATCCTGTGCTCCCAACATAGCAGGGAGGGCGAAGCTCCAGTGAGTCTATATAGAGACGGAGAGAAGGTTCAAAGAGGAATGAAATTGGCAGTGCTGGCTCTGGATGTATGGCATATTGATAATAGAAAGACAGAAAAAGTTTAGCGACCCCACATTGGCTGTCCACTCATACTGCAATTCAGGTGCTGGCAGGGACGCAAAACTCTCACACTTTGGATCCCTGCTTCTATTTTTAAGCGACGCAGTCTCCATTTGCGACATCTACGCATGTAGACTTCTATTCATAGCTCGCTGAATACATTGCAGGGAAACTTTCATGCCTATTTATAGCAGCTGATTAGATGGCGTGTTTTGCATGTGTGTTTAAAGCGTGTGATAACTTTGGCCCCTCCCTTCTTTTAAAACTAATGGGGCGGTTTCACAGAGAGTGGAAACGTCTTAGTGATGGAATGCTGTCCTGCAATGTTCTGCGGCTTGTTCTGACACACCTGTAACCCACACACAGCCTTGTACTTCTATCTCAGCCAGGACAGCCATTTGCATAATGCGTTCCCTCGCGGCTTCAGTATCAGAATCAGGGTTTATTGCTAAGTAGGTTTACACATACAAGAAATTTGTATTGGTGTGTTTGTGCAACCATAAATATTTGAATAGGAAACGGTATGAAAATATTATAAGCACTAGAGGGTTGTGCAAAATGAGCAATGGATGTTTGCATTTATATTTATCGTTTGAAGTATGTAAAGTAGGAACCTTATCATAACCTTTGCCTTGACAACTAAACGTCTAACACTAACCCGATTATAAACCTGTGTAACTATCCTTATTAGGTGAAAAGGATCTAATGGCAGACATTTAATATAAAATTATGCTTTCTCTAGTGTGTTTCATCTATTGTATGAATTGTTGTTTTCTTCAGCCTAGAATGAGCCCTTTATATTGAAATACTTTATATTTACATCGGGAGCGGGTCCTCTCTACGGAGGCAGCCATGTTTTTTTTACAGTAGCCCAGACTGGACAAATTAAACACCTTTTAAGTTTTTATGACAACTGAAGGTTACCACAGGTTCTCTGTCATGTTTGGAAGGGGAGGCTGAAGTGATGGGTATTCAGCTGCAACATGCAACTTCACCACTAGATGTCACTAAATTCTACACACTGAACCTTTAAGACTTTGCATTGACTCCCATTCATTGTGGACAGCTGAACCAAAACACCCTTGAAAATTATCATTCAAAAAGTTAATCCAAGACATAAGTGGAAAGATTCAGAGAAACCAGGGGCGATTTTCAGCATTGCACCAACAAATGCTTGTTGTTCCCTATTGCGTCATATAACGTCACATAAGGGAGTAGTCACCACCGCCAACTGCGTAGTAGTGATCGGTTGTGTTTTGGGATGTAAGCGTTTTTTTCTGGAGTTTGACATTACATTTGACCATTTGTGACCAGGTAGAATTATTGTGTTCCTGACAGAAACAGAAGCGCCGCTAGCTTCCGAGCCTGGGTGCGCTTCCACGACCAGTTCATACCTAACCACAATTCACATCTTATCCCAAATCTTAACCAGGACCTCAGAAATGTTTCCCTAGTTAGGCCTCAGCTTTGGTCCCCATGAGGTCTACTGGTCTTGAAAAAGACTGGGAAATGTCTTAAAGAGGCCATAAAGTACACACACACACACACACACACTAGAGGCTTTTCGTGGCTTTAATAAATCATGCCATGCACAAAGGAAATAAAACAATCACTGACACTACTTTCCTGAGAGGAACCTGATTAACCTGAGAGGTCTGTTCAGGCTGTCTCACAGCCAGGACACACTCACAGGACAACACAAAAGAGGCTGTGCTTTAAAAAAAAAAACGATCAGACATTGTTCCCCAAGCTGCCCACATGGCATTCCTGTGAATACAAAAATAATAAAAACTTCCATTCAGACCAACTATAACGAGGATAAGTGTGGAAAACAGGCCCGTTACATGTGGGACTACTTGTGGAGGGGTGGTCATCGGTTTTTAAAAACATTTCAGCGGGGAGAGAGGGGAGAGAGGGGAGAGGGAAGGGGGGGTTCCCTGCGCCCCGAGACCAAGCCCAACCGAGCCGCCCGGGGTCACACCCTTCCCAGCCTCCCCCCTCCTCCCCTCCTCCCACTGTGCCCGCCATGTTCTGGAGGAGGAGGAGGAGGAGATACGTGTAGCCTTGGCTTTAGCTGGCTTAGCATTAGCAACACACAGCTAAGGCGGAGGCGCAACAAGCTCCTCGGACGCCGAAATAAGTGATCTCACCCCCCCCCCTCTTTTTCTTTGGGTCGCTCCTCGGATCTGGCCGTTCGCTCGTGTATGGGTTTAAATCCCGGGATTGAAAGCGGAAGCTGACAGAAGACACGGTGAGTTAATTTTTTTCGTGGAGGGGGTTTCGAGACGATCGAGTTGTTTTGTGTGTGTGTTTTTTTCCCCTTCTTCTTCTTCTCCAGAGTGTCCTGTAATCCGGTTTTCTCTGGTGATGTCTCCACCGAGCACCCGTCTTGGCTATAAGCTAACTAGCCTAGCATGCTACACGGCTATCTTAGCGGTGAAAGTACACTTGGGAGCCGGTCGGATTCGTTGCGTATCCCGGTAAAGACGCGGCTGTGGATCCGATAAACTGTCACGACCATGAGCGATCAACAGTTGTGCTCGTAGCCGAACTCCTGCGGTGTCTGTGGAAGGCTAAACCCCCCCCCAACGCTTAGCTTCGTCCAACTTTTTCTTTTTTCCAAAGCCCAAGTTTTGTCAGGAATTAGCCCGAGTCAGTGGCTGTATCTCCCCGGCGCTACTATTCAAATCGGCGGGTAAACCGAGTGGACCAGGACACGCAGCTGAAACAGTTTAAAAGTCGGGTTTATCACTTTTTTAAAGCGCACAATTGAACCCCGTCCTGCTAGCGTATTGTGCTAGCTAACAAACACATACTTGACGCAAGTTTGCTCGCAACTCGCTAGCGTTAGCGGCAACAGCTGAGCGCTAGCTACTCCACCCCGAGGTAGTTATCAAAGCGACCGGGCATCTCTGCTTAACGGCACATCCAGAGTTTTATTTACAATTTAAAACTGTATTATTTAACGAATGTAGTTTTTTACAAATACGGCTGAGACATCTTATCAAGCACGGGGCGTTTGTATTAGCTGAAGCTACGTTAGCTTGCATGCTATCAGTGACATCAGTTTCAGGGAAACGCCGTGATTTGTGTGTTTGTGTGCTTCCTCAGAGAAAGGCTTGGGTTTTGTTGAATAAACACATGTTCTGCCTCCAGGCTCCACACGGAGATTGAGAGGATTTAACCCCCAGTTCAGCGACTCAATCCAGGTACAACTTAAGACATTCTCCCCGGTGTGGGCGCTGGTCTGTTTACACGCCCCGCTTCCAGTCACCTAACCCCCGCTGCGTGTTTGCTGAAAGACAAATGAACAGTGGCAGAGTTTATTTATTTTATGAGCTATTGTAGAGGTTTGGATTCGTATATTTTTTTGTATCACGGCTCCGCTTGGCTCGTATAAACGTGGCTCGGGAGATAGGGGCAGGGCTTTGTCTATTGTCAGGATGCTCAGTCAGTCACAGTGGGTGACAGACGCATCATCGCCGTCCTCCTCCCGTCCCCGGCTTGGCTTTGTCTCCCACGGGCCGGACTGGGAGGACAAAAGGCGGGGGTGACATGCAGATCAGAAGGTGGTGTCCCTTCCTGTCTTTTCCTCATTGCTCATCGCACTGAAAGTCACTTGAGGTCCTGTGGAACCTTTGCTATTGGATTGGTCATCCGTGGGTTTGATTTGATTCTGAGTTCCTGCTTAATGCTTGAATAGTTCACTATTCCTGACTGCTTGTGGATAAACCCCCGAATTTACCTGAAAAGGAAGTAAACGGATGGTTTAAAAACCATCTCGGCCGGCCTGGCAGGACAAAAGGCGCGGTGACATGCAGATCAGAAGGTGGCTTCCCCTCCTGTCTTCTCCTCATTGCTTTTCAAGATCGCCGCTCATCACACAGCACGTACACTTTAAAGTCACTTGAGGTCTTTTGGAACATGCCACAGTGGATAGATCATCCGTGGGCTCGACTTGATTGGATTCTTAGTTTGGCCCTTAGGTGCTTAATCCTCGGATAGTTGAGGATTAAATGTGGTTAACGAGTTGCCTTTGGATGAACCCTGAATTTACCTGAAAAGAAGTAAATGGATGGTTTAAAAAAACCGGCTGGGCTACTTGTTGTCACACTTTGGCAGACTCGTGCCCGGGTTTGAACTCTGTCACAAACAAACACATTCACAACACACGAGCCTAGTTATGCAAGCCGTCTATCTCCAGATCAGCTTTACTCTCGCTGTGTGGGCCAGGCAAGGTAGACCTGTTCTCAGAGCACTGCCTCTCAAACCTTAATGCTAATTACAACTGACCTAGGTTTTGCCAAGACGCACACATGCACGTACGCCCACGTGTAAACACATAAGATACAATCTGTGCACTTGCGTTAGACAGTTCATGTTCACTTCCTTCTTGATGGACTATTGAAATTCAATATTTGCTTGTCCACAAGTTTTTTTCCGTCCCTGCTACATCTCGTCTGCACTGACAGCAAAGCGATAGCTATCAAACCACGTTCACGCGTCACGTTCTGTTGCAGACATCAATGTCTCCATCTCATATTTCTTTGTAAATGTAAACATGACAATATCAAATGACATTGCAGTATGTTTTTCTGCCATTCCACATGCGTTAAATCTGATAATACTGTTATAAGTTAGTTCACAAGTATCTCATATGGTTAAAACATAACACAGAGGGCCTTGATTTTAACTTTCTGTCTTTACCCCTGTGTTGTCCACTGTGGATGTGGTGTGGTTAATGTTTTGCTACAACATCTATTTACGAAGGTCACGTTCACTTGTCCTCATTCGAAAAACCCTGCATGACTTTTAATTAGGCCTCTTTGGGAACAACAGATGCATGTGTGGTCTGCTGTTGCAGTTTTTACCCCCTTCAAGGAGGTTATTACTCCTCTGTTAGTTTGTTGGTTGATTTGTTTATATGCAAGATTATACAAAAACAAGTATCCAGATTTTCACAAAAAATGGTGGAAGGGTGCAGAATGTCTTGGTTAGATTTTTATGTGGATCCAGGAATTTAAACATTTAGAGATAGGACATTGTTTTGACATTTTCACTGATTTCTATCAGTGTGTGCAATCTGGTTCCGGTTGAATTCAAGGACTGTTGGGCCTTGGTGGAGCTTTGCTTTGTGTAGGTGAAGAGGATATAGAGGAAATCCATATTGTTAAATGTAATCCAATTTAAATCCAATATTGTCAAGAGGCAGTCTTTTTTCACAACATATACAAGTATTATATCTCGCAGCCACAAGACTTCTCAAAGTTCCTCAAACTCTTGATTGTGTCAGATAGAGCTGTGCAGTGAAGTAAGACAGAGGGAACGAAAGAAAGGGTGGCGGCAGACGGCAGGTGCTTTGAGTTCATCATGTCAGACACTGGATTTTCTGTTCGCCCTCCTACTCTACTTGGCCTTCTGGCAGTTTCACACGAATGATGATGGGCTCAGTCATATTGAATCCGCATTGACACATTAATATGTATTTGTACATGCACACAAACATAAATTGTATGTGTGGCATCTTCTCTGGAACTTGAGGCTTGTGCAATCTAAGCAAAGAAGGACTGAAGGAAGGCGGGCAGTGTCTTTTGGTGGAGGTTGTTCCGGGGTGCGGGGGGGTGGAATGGACAAGACAGACTCTCCTCTCTTCTTCCTGTCTGCCTTGGGTGAATAGGTGATTATAACAGCAGATGTGTCATTAGGTCTGAGCTGTATTCATTCGGATGCAGGGTGAGGAGGAGGGTGACGAGGGAACGTTTAGGGGGGGGGGTGCTCCACAGGAATCACATTTCACTGGCGTTAAGTGAATTTACGGGATGTGCCAAGTTGTTTTCTTACCCTCTCCCAAACACACACACGCACACGCACACCCTCCTCCTCGTTTCCTCACCCTCGTCCCCCCCAGCTGTCCTTCCATGGCACTGCTAAGCAGGAATCTCCCTGAAACAGATTCATACATATGCAAGGAAATACACGCTAATTTGAAAATTAAGAAAATCCTGTTATATTTAACACATTTGTTTAACTGCACAGACAGCTTTAAAAAACACTTCCTCTGTTCATGAAAGTACTTTTAAGGCTTTAAGGGCATGTCGGTGCACGCTCGGTGCAGGGATCAGATGACTGAGTAGGACAAGTCATCATTGGTCTCCCCTGATAGAAAAACAGTGGGACCTGACAGATCTCAGAAAACTTGAGCTGATGTTTATCACTGAACAACAGTTTAAATGAGATTAGGTAACTTTGCCGTGGGAATGTCTATTAATCTGCTGATGTGGTGCATGACAGCGGTGGGCGATGTGTGTGTTTGCTCAACAGATTTGCTCTGGATAAAAGTAGATCAGCCCCAGGACTAATCTTTCTAAATGATCAAGCTGTGGCACGTTTAGCAGCAAAGCCCAAACTGTATAATATTGTGTTTCAGTGGCATCGATTTTTATTTCCATGATGCCCATATCACATACATACAAAGGGACAACTGGGTAAACAGAAGACATGGTCAATTTGTGTTGCGCAACTTAATATTACATGCTTAAGTATTGTTGTATCTGGAACTTAGAAATGTTGGGCCCCACACACTTTCGAAACTGTGTGTGTGTCAGTAAGGAAGTGATTAGTAGCTGGTCTTCTGT
Organism: Hippoglossus hippoglossus; assembly: GCF_009819705.1. Taxonomy (NCBI): domain Eukaryota; kingdom Metazoa; phylum Chordata; class Actinopteri; order Pleuronectiformes; family Pleuronectidae; genus Hippoglossus; species Hippoglossus hippoglossus. Next base: position 18,081,704 of record NC_047158.1, read on the forward strand.
TAGAAACAGGACATAAGAGTCATCAGTCGCTCCTCTCGTCATCATCAGACTGGAAATCTCCTCTTCCACCCACCAAAGGGTGGAATCAAATTTTTACTCACTTATTGCTCTGGTTTCTCTCAAACAGTCGACTGAATGTTAAAACCGATGCATAGATAAAGGCTCATTGTGGTCTCTGACTCTCTTTAAAAATAATGCTTGAATTTGTGGACTTTATATCAGCAAAACGTTGAATATCGCTCTTCTAAAACGAGCTAATAGTTTTGTGACTACTAGGTTTTAATTGTCCTATTTTCTTCTGTCTATCGCCAGATTAAAGAGGTTTTGCTCATACTATATATTTATGCTGAAACAGATTATTGATAATATTTTCCATACTGTATTTGAGTGAGACATGTAAGACACAAATTATGTAGGTTAACGTTATGCTTTTTCATCACGAAGGTTCTGTGATTAGTCCCAAATTATATTGTGTTTAGTCTTGACTGCCTTGTGTTTTCTGTGCTGCCACCTCATGCCCTTCAAGCCCACCCAGTGAGCTTCTTCACCACCTGAGGCTTTCTGAGCAGGAACAGCATGGCCACACAGACCCGACTGCCCCGACTGACGCTATTCATTTTCAACACTCTACCTTGTAATTTGCGATTGAGTCAAGTTACTGTAAACTCAAGTGAGATTACAAAAGAGGAAACACAATTCACGCCCCCCCCTGGCCTTGTCATAATATGGAGGAGGCAGGCACTGTGCGACTGCACGGAAATTACTTAGGAAAGTATCAAACCCATTGTTTTGTCTAGTTTCAAAAAGGAAGACACTACAGCTGTTTCTATGAACACATCATTTTCATTTGAATTGCACTTGTCAGTAGCTGACTTGGATTTTACCCTCGACTGACAAGAAAACCTCTCTTAACAGTCTTACACTTTAAAGTTAAAAGTATTCCTTTTTTTTATTTAAAAGAATTTATTTTCAGAGGAGAGCATTGGATAGTCTAAAAGAAGTGGTAAGAAACTGATTTGAATGAGGAAGAGCTCAAAGTGTTGCTGTACTTACTGTGTGGGTGTAATGTAATATAATTTGACCTCCTGTTCGCTAACCTGCTGTTTGTCTGTTTGGCCCAGGTGATGGCGTGGTCATGTGTACAGCCAGCGCTGTATGTGTGGAGATGGTTTTAACAGACGTTGTTCTGGAGGACTCAGGAACACTGCACTGGCCTGGAGGAGCCTCATAAACAAACACCTGTAGACAAGAAGATTTACACATAAACACTCTGCTGCCGTGCTGGAAGATAGGACAGAGACACAAGGACACACAACACAGGCACGCCAATTCACATCCTGCGTGTTTGTGAGTTAGCAGCCCGTCACTCTATCTCCTCTCCTGTGTGAGAGTGTACATTTTTTCCCCCTGTCTGTCCCACCTCCGCCGCCACCATGCCAAGCTCCACCATCCGCCGGCAGATGAAGAACATGGTGAACAACTACTCTGATGCAGAGAAGAAAGTGAGAGAGGCCACTTCCAACGACCCCTGGGGCCCGTCGTCTTCTCTCATGTCCGAGATCGCAGACCTTACCTACAACGTGGTGGCCTTCAGCGAGATCATGAGCATGATCTGGAAGCGGCTCAACGACCACGGCAAGAACTGGCGCCACGTCTACAAGGCGCTCACTCTGCTCGACTACCTGATCAAGACGGGCTCGGAGCGAGTGGCGCTGCAATGCAAAGAGAACATCTTTGCCATCCAGACTCTGAAGGACTTCCAGTACATTGACAGGGACGGCAAAGACCAGGGCATCAATGTCAGAGAGAAGAGCAAGCAGCTGGTGGTCCTACTCAAAGACGAGGAGCGCCTCAAAGGAGAAAGGTAAAAACTTCAATCAAATCTAATAAAAACAGTTTAATATCTTCGTAGTAGTCAGCTTTTGTTACTGCGTAGGTGGAGGGATTTTGTGATTGAGCATTACGCAGGATGCTTGGAGTGGGTGTGCCTGTCGCTTGGTGATGTCGCAATCAAACTCGGAACACACCTGTGTGTCATGCTAGCTGTCAGTGTAATGCAAAAGAGCAGTACACAGATTTACACACACCAGATTCACAATCTGTCTACATCCTCTTTCTAGGCTCATTTAGATCGCTTGACAGACAGACCTGTGTTTGATATAATTTGATTGGCCAGTGCTTGTGCGTGAGTAGTTGTTTAAACACAGTTTTACTGGCTGGTGCCTCCGCTACCGAATTAACTTTTACCGCACGCAGCTGGAGCAGCAGTACGACATGACTCCAGTTAAAGTGAATGAGCAGTGTTTCGGTCGAGTCCTGCAACAACGTGGACCCACTATCCAGTCCTCCTGTCTTATATGTTATATGATGTTTTGCCTAAATCTGAAATTCAGTCATACCTGATTCTACTGCACGAGGGGGTATGACACTAATAGACTTCCCTCCTCAGACATTTTCTGTTTGACTAACGATTCAAATCATCAATATTTAGGAGGCCATTTTAGAAGACTGCTGATCTCAGATCTGAATGTGAAACTCAGCAAGGTCGACCAAACCTGACCCAAACAGACCCTTTGACATGCATAGTATATTCCAATTACACTAATAATTGAATAGTTATTGTTTATAGCCTCGTTTAGATTATGATGTATTGACATAAAGCGGAGTTCTCTGCACAGGCCATGTTTGTGGAGACAGTCTTTAATGGTAATTCCAGCTTTTGTCTGGGCAGTTGTAAGGTATTGCTATTTATCTAAACCTTCCACAGGCACACAGGCGACATTTTGGCAAATTCTAGGGCGTAGCACTTTCCAGAATTAGACTGCTAGACTAACTAGCCTTGGGCAGAGGCTTCATTATGTCTTTGACAGCGTGATTCATTTTTAATAAGGATATTGCTCTGAGATTTAAGTATCGAAACCATTTGAAGTCCTGGTTCTCAGGGTGGTTTTGGTAATAATATAATAGTAATATTATTGGTTTTAGGGCTCCAAAGATTAATAAGTCTTTTGCACCTCTTGTTTATTTTTGATGCTCCTCCAACGATAATAAAAATCTTGATATTTGAGTGAAGATGTCGTATTATAATGCTGTTCTGTTTTTCTTTTGGCCCTGGTAGGTCTCAGGCTTTGAAGACCAAAGAGCGCATGGCCCAGGTGTCCACAGGGAGCAGTCAGATGGGTTTTGGCCGAGGCTCGTCTCAGCCCAACCTCTCCACTTCTTACAGCGAAGAGTACGGCAGGTCAGAGGGCTCACCTGCCTCCTACCATGGCTGTGAGTACTGGCTTGTAGTAACCGCATTGATTTTTAAACAGTATACTCCATTATTATTGTGTCCCACTTGGTGTAACTTTGGCCTACATCCTGAAACCTGCCCCTCCCCCTGTTCTACTGCAGTCTGCAGTAGGGCTGCATTCCTTAGATCTCTGTCTCTCTCTCACACACACACACACACACACACACACACACACACACACACACACACACACACACACACACACACACACACACACACACACACTCACACACACTGTCAGAGAGAGAGAAGAGGAAGCAGACTTCCACCCCAACCTCTATCTTCCGCATGACAGAGGAATCTCAGTGTTTCTCTGCTGAATCAGAAGTTCTGCGGCTGAAATTTCACATGGTTCATTAATATTCACAACAAAACCTAGCCACTGCCACTTTCACTTCCTATTCTGTGCAGGGCTGACTTGGGCTCGTATGAAGGGAACCGGACCCTCAAACACATCCACAAACAAATACATGCACTCACATAACCACGACTGCTGACAAACTCCTGAGGTAAACTGAGTCCTGCACATACAGTGTGTGGGCGCAGTGATAGACAGTGTAGCCGGGTATTTAAAGCACTTATAGATACAACATATTGGAAACCAGTATACAGGCTTGGGCATTCTTTAATGAATGGAAATGGGGACACGAAATGTTTTCTGAAGTGTGTACACTTTTTATATGTATTAGTAAGTGCAAATATAACAATGTATGGGCTCAGTTCCTACAAATGCCTTCAGTTCTTCTACTTACCTCAACAGAGAGTGAGTTAATGGAAGCCTGACAAAAAAAAGCAGCGTTTGAATGGATTGAAAGAAAGATGGAAATGAGAGAGGGAAAGATTTGAATAGCAACATAAATCACATTCAGGAAATGGGATAATGCTGAGAGGGTGAGAATGGAGAAGTTGAAATGAAAGAATGAACCATGGCCGGTTTTCCTTCCACCTTCTGACCCCCCGGTCCTTTGTATACAGCTGTGTGGGTGTTTGTGTGTGTGTGTGGGGGGGGGGGGGTTATGTGTGTCTGATGCAACACAAGTGGTTTCAGTTTGAATCTTCTGTGTTGCATGGAGCATGTGTTCATCTTTCATTTTGCATTCATTCTTTAATGCACCTTGTGTTTGAGTGTGTGGCTCAGAGGTGGAAGCTCCAGCAGCTGAATCATCAGTTAAGAAAGCCGAAGTGGAGATTGGCCAATAGGAGCGCGGCTGGGCGGCAGCTGTGGGCGTTGCCAGGAGGGATTTTGGGGATTCCAGCTGAATTTTCCGAGTATTGTTGTCCAGACAGGGTGTGAATGAGTGGCCATGCAAGTGTTCTTGTTGTTGTTAACCTACCACATCCCCAAGTCTGCAGAGTGTCTGAAAAGATCTAGCGTTTGCCTTATCTTGATCACTAAAATCACTTTAATATAATATAGAGGTGTCATTTTCAGTAATCAGTAAGTTTTAGTTTTCTTTGGCTTTCTGCATTATTTACTTAACACCAGTATAATACTTTAAATAGATCTGTCTTTTCAGTTACACAAGTAGGATGTGATTTCCAGCCAATAGCCATACTAGATTCTGTGGTTTTCTGTATTTATAGATCACTGGTTTTCATTTCCTTTTCATTTCAGTCTAAAAGTTGAAGGTCTGTTGTGCCTTTTAAAGTTTTTTAGCTTGACTTAAGCCATATTATCAAATGGTGTATGTGTTGCAGTGTGTTTCCCCCAATAACCGGCACATATAGTGTAAACACAGGACATTTATATTTTTATTATCATTCATCCTCATTGGTTCTCCTGTCCAGTGCTCAGTCGACCTCATGAAGTCTCCCACAAAATGTTGCAAAATGCGAGACAGTCCAACTCCTCAGAGAAACTGTCTCTCTCACCGGGTTTCTATCTGCCACCTTATTCCTCAGAGAGACGAGAGACAGAGTGTCTGCAAATGCGAGGTAGTTAGCGGTTGACACCCTGGGATAAAAGCCCTGCACACTATTATCACCACATAAATCTTCTGCCAGTGACACTAGTAGTCCTCATCCCTTTTCACTTTCCCAAAAACTCTCTGTTCAGACTGAATTACACAGTAGAGTACGGAGACCGGAGGAGACTGAAGAAGAATTATTCAGAAAATGTGGCTCTATACATTTTTCTCTGAGCAGACAGAAATGTAAGGTATGCTCAGAAATTGATAGATTATCCATTTTTGGTCCTTTCCCACCGTGGTGGGTAAGAAGCTGGTGTGTTGTAGTTGGCTTTGAGTTGTTTATTTGTCTTTCTGCCTCACTACTATTAAGTGTTGCTCTGTTTGTTATTGTGTGCCAGTTTAGTCTCTCTTTGGGCTCAGTGATTACAAACTGCTGTTGAAACGCTCTTTTAGTTTGTTGTTGTATTTGGCTCTAGGAAAGTTTTCCCTCCGATGGAACGACCAAATGCATCCATCACAAATGTACCACCTGTTGCACAGAACACATTCTGTTGCTTGCTAGGCACTTTTGAACGGGATATGTAACTTTAATCCCAGCACAACCTGCAGGGTTATACACTGTCTCTGTGTAGGCTTTGGTACAGCTGCGTTCACTGTCTATTTAAGGCAGGCATGATGCTTATGAGGAGTCCATGGCTGAAGTCCAACCAGCTAACCAAACACACCTTTAGCCCTGGTACTTCTGGTCACGTCCCCTGGAGACACACAGCCCAGGCATAGAACGAGGAAGGAGATGAGATGAGGACCCAGGTCTGAGGATGAAAGTTAGCTGTTGTTTGTGCTGGTTTAAGCCTGTGGTGAGCTTCTCATATATATTCTGTGCGATGGTTACTTTGCAGAAGATGAAACAAGTTAGTGGTCAACCTTTTTCAACAACAGCCAGTTCCCTTGGTAGTTTCCAGGTTGTCGTGTTTTGAGCAGCATCTGTCTTTTCAAAGCCCAACCACCTCAATAGATGTTAGACTGATCCACGTCACACAATTGAATCTAACCACACATATTATGTTAACCATTTCGCTTCATTGGAAACATTTGATGTTGCAAATTCATTGTTACTCCTATATGGTGTCTACTGCGTACAGAAGTCTTGACAGGAAAGCGGATGTTAGTCAGATGTGAGCTTTCATAGTTCAATGTGTCAGATACCGTAATAAATCTCTAGTTTCCCTGTGTCATATGTGTGTCAGTGTTGTTGTTTTGTTTTGGCACTGTGGCCTTTATCTTTCTGTATTCATCGGCATTGAGAATAGCTACCAAAATAATGTGACATTATGTGCAAGGTCATCATGGTGTGTGTGTGTGTGTGTGTGTGTGTGTGTGTGTGTGTGTGTGTGTGTGTGTGTGTGTGTGTGTGTGTGTGTGTGTGTGTGTGTGTGTGTGTGTGTGTGTGTGTGTGTGTGTGTGTGTGTGTGTGTGTGTGTGTGTGTGTGTGGGAGTGTCCACATCTGCAGCTTGTCATGACTGATCTGTGTTGCTATTTGGAGCAGAGAAAAATTAGGTATACACAAGGAGTTAGACCATGTTTATTAGAGCCCGAGCTCCGACGGGGAATGTATAAGCTGTTGGTCATTCATCTCGTGTGCCTTTATGGTCTTTCCCTCGATTTACTGCACTGTTGAGTTTAGTTGTTCAGGTGATTACTCTGAATATGTTAACCCTTTAGTACACAAGCTGTGCAAACCGCCTCTAATGCACAACATGGGTCAAAAAGTGTTATTTCATGCATAGCTGGGTGTTTCTTTGCTATATTATTTTATAGCTTATTCTTTCTTTTTCATTTAGGAGAAGGCTCTTTTGATGACATATGAGATAGGAGAGTCCTCTGTCATCAAAGAAGACTTCTTCATTTAGTCTCCTGTGGATTCCAAGACACACCCACAACACCAGCTGTAGAACATAGTCTAGGTCCTCAGCACCAGAGATTTCAGATTCAGAAACAAGACCAAGAATTGCCTGCTCATTTTCCTCATCCTATTCTTTATGCGTCGTCGTAATAGCTATGTCAACCGTAAGTCTGAAATGATTGCGACAAGCCATACTCACACTCTGGATAAAGATAATCAGTAGCATATTTTCAAATGCATATCAATCAGTCTATTAAGTATATACTGTTATATTTTGAGTAGAAATGTATGGTAGGAGAATAGATGCTGTATGGGTCATTTTTTACCCATGTGTGTAAAAGTGATGAAGGAATACAAAATTTACGTTTGTTTATAAAGTAAGAAAAGAAAAAGTTAAATAATGATTTATGGTAAAAATTCATTAAGTAACACAAGAAATGAATACGGGTCATCAAGCCCAGGCCCAGCTCGCCCTCCCCAGCGGCCGCATCAGGTCCCGAGATTGCAAGTGCTTGGGCCCGCACAGTACTGCTCGCAGCCCTAGTTTAAGTGTGTGTATTTGTGTGCTGCCTCATGGCCTGATCTAATCCAATAAGAAGAATGGACCTGTCATCTCTTACAGACAAACTGAAGTTGTATATTCAGTGTAACTTTCTAGTCTACATACCTGTACAGTATGTGATGGAGACCCATGAGGCAGTGATTGTTAACATAACGTTCTCAATGTGTTTGTCAGCCACGTCCCCCAATGCGGCGGCGGCGGCGGCGGCAGCGGGCTCAGAGCTGGAGCAGGCCCGACCTCAGACCAGCGGAGAGGAGGAGCTACAGCTGCAACTCGCTCTCGCCATGAGCAGAGAGGCTGCAGAGCAGGTACACGTGTGCACGTACACACACACACATGACAAAGCAAGAATCCAGTCTTGTCATTTCTTTTCGATACTCAGTGGCTGTGATTGAAATTTACATGTGTAGAAACCACCTTATTAGAATATTTCATATATATTGACGGGATTATGAATGTTGTTTTCTTCGTTTAAAGACTGAATTTTATTATTACAGTTCAAGAGTAATTATCTTTAATTAAATTCTACGACATAAGAATACTTTGTCTGTGTTGGGTAATTCTTCTGTAAATAGACAAGTGAGATTCCCACTTACATGAACATTTCTGAAGTCAGAAAAATACGGAACGATATGATTACAGCAGTGCATTTGAACCAGCTGTCATTGGAGGCCGATGAAGTTACTCACAGATACTTAGCAGTACTGAATTATTAAACACCACTAACATTGTACATCTTCAAGCCAAATGCTTTTGCACAAATAACCATGTTATTGTTTGCAAATAAGCAACTTAAACCAGGTTGCAGTTAATTGTTGCTATTTCCCCATCCAAATTCCTTTTAAACCAAATGTACTGGGACAGCAATTAATAACTTAATTTGGATGAATAGAAAATATAAATTGATGACATTGTTCTAGAAATGTCATGCAGTGTGCCATAGAAAGACTCATTTATATTTTTAAGAAAAACTGTGAGAGGTTGTGCACATGCTGTTGTTGCTAACAGCACTCTGGTTGTTTAGGAGGATCGCATTCGCAGAGGGGATGACTTGAGACTACAGATGGCCTTAGAGGAGAGCAAGAAGGGTCCAGGTTCAGCAAAACTGCCCAAAAAGAAGAAAGAGGTAAAATACACAAACGTTGAGACTAGAGTGACTCAATTATTCCATTATTGTTGCCATGCTTCTTTAACCGTCCTGTCTCTCCCGAGCTCCTTCTTCTGCCTGACCCAGTCTGTTCCTTCAGTAGCAGTAATGAAGACACTAACTGGCAGCAGACTGCAGAGTTTACTCGTCATTATTCTGCACGAATAGCCGACTGACACACAGGGCTGCTTGACCACCGCTAGTGTGTGAACAGTGTTTGTGCTGTGGCCCTTACTGATGGGTTTTTTTTCTCCTCATCTATTCCCTTAGTATTTTTTATTTATCCCATTCTTCCTTTTCCTCTTTTGTTTGCATTCTTCCTTCTTTTCTTTTCATGTCTCCTAATATTTCTTACCCACTTTCTCTGTCTATGTCTAGCCACAGTCATCTTTATTGGATCTGATGGACGTCCCAGTGGCTGGTGCCAGTGCCGATCCCTGGGGTGCTGGAGCTCGGGCCAGAGCAGCAGCCGGAGCGGGAGCCGGAGCCGTAGCTGGAGCCGGGGCTGCTGCTGCATCAGGAGACCCCTGGCAGCCTTATGGTATACACACTCTCACTGGAAATTAATACGTGATACGATACCCTCACACTGGTGAGAATGACTTGTGTAAAGAGTCAGAATTCTGTGTGTGAGTCGTCTCTGCTCTCCACCTGCAGCTCTCAGCACTGTGACTCTTTGTTAAATAGGAATGCTGCTGCACTGGCTCAGTGGCATTGTGGCAAAGGGGGAGGGGGGCTAGCGGGAAATCTTGTCTCTACCCCTCCTTCCCATGTCTCCAATGATACCTAATGTTTTTGATACTTCATGCAACTCCCTCACACCTCTGAATCTCTCCCCCCCACCACCATAGGGTCTGCCCCTAAGCCAGCAGCCCCAGTTGACCCGTGGGGTGTGCCGCCTTCTGTCCCACCCATGAAGAGCAGCGACCCATGGGCAAACTCCACCCCCGCCTCTGACCCCTGGGGCTCTGCAGCCGCCCGCCCCAAGACATCCAACACAGGTGACCATCCAGTTTTTTCCACATCCATCAGTTTGTAGGGCATTTGCAAAATTCACCGCCACAACTGTACCTCCACCAAAGAGGTTAACATTTGAGTTAGTTTATCCTGGAATGATGTCTAATGTCGGCATGCTTATTGTGCTCATTTGTCTGTTAGTGCACCAAAATATCCATACTCATTCATACGTCTGTCTCCATCTGTCTGTGTGTGTGTCTGCTGTCTGTCCTCTTTCAGGTAGCTTCGACCTGTTCAATTCATCCAATGGTACGTCCAAAGAGGACTTCTCAGAGTTTGACAGCCTGCGCTCCTCCTCCTCTGTCCCCACTGGTACTCACCCTTGTCTTCGTCTCTCTAATGACTCGTGGTTTCTCTGTGTCTGTAACGATGTGTGCAGATTCAACTCTGCTGCCAGGCACAGACAGACACACACACATGTCTTGTCTTTTGTATGTAAATGGGCCCAGACCTGAGCAAAGACAGTGTTAGAACCACTGGAGTTCTTTTTCTAATGGTTGATAATTGTTCACTGCAAACTGTAAACACGATGACTGGTGGAACAGTAGCTGCTCTGCTCTGGTCTGGTCCCAGATCACTGTGGTGTAATCTATGCAGCTTTTGTCTGTATACATTAGACCTGGGCCATCTAGTCAATGGAACCTCTTTCAAATACACTTCACGCCACGTCTTGGGTGTTTTTCTCATGTGGTTTGGAAGTCTCTGGGTGTGGGAGGGTGACATTGATGTCAGACTTGTGTTTTCACTCAACACAAACACCTCTGATACAGTCAAGGACAAGGTGAGAAGGAACGCAAACACAGACGTAGAACTTCACTAACTTTTTCCAGGAAGGAAAATGCCTCTGTTGAAACTTTAGCTCACCTTGTGTGTGTGTGTGTGTGTGTGTGTGTGTGTGTGTGTGTGTGTGTGTGTGTGTGTGTGTGTGTGTGTGTGTGTGTGTGTGTGTGTGTGTGTGTGTGTGTGTGTGTGTGTGTGTGTGTGTGTGTGTGTGTGTGTGTGTGTGTGTGTGTGGAGGACAAAGAGCGTCGGTGATGTTGAGGAAGCAGCCAGAACGAGCTGTTGAAATGATAACATTTGAATCAGCTCTGGCTGAAATCCACAGGATTTATGGGGCAATAATTCACACTGGGCTGATTTTATCATGAGCCCTTTTTTCCGGCTCTGGTACATATCACTTCCTGTTCTGGGGAGACAGTTTCCATCTTTGACATTTCCTTGTGTGTGTGCATTAATAAACATCTCTGCTGCTGCAAAAGAAAAGACTCTGAACAGCCAGGCTGTCTGCCGCTGATGTCCTCTAATAATAGCACCTTCTGCTCATTTTAATGCACCAAATCCACATTTTCTCACAGTAAATGTGGCTCCATACATTTATGTTTACAGAGGGTTAGTAGTTTTTTTTGTAGACTTTCAGATGTCGGAAGGTTTGACTGCAAGAATGGACATAACATGAAAATTATGTAATAATAATAATACATAGATTTTCCCTTTTGAAAGCTTTAATATGTAACAATTCATTAAAATGTCACAACTAGACATATGTTAGATATATTGATACAGAGTTGTGTCCGGTAGATTTTTAATCAAACAACTCCCATGATCCTACGCTGCTTCACGGTGTCATCAAATTAGGTCTTTAGTTATTGGTTTGATTGAGAGACCCCTAGTGGCCAAGGTTACATATTGTACCTTTAACTTAGAATGGCTGATCTGTATTGTAGACGTGCACATTCTTTTAACATACCCACATCATTTCTACATCATGGAAGTGTTGGTTCACCCATTGTAAGAGAAGCTCACTTTCTTCCTGGTTTCTGTTCTGCAGGTGATGGGGGTATCACCTCCTCTATTCCCTCCCAAGCCAGTCTCGCCAGCAGCGGCAGTCTGGACCTCTTCGACCACATGCCCACATCTATCAACACACACCCAACCAGAAAGACTCCTGAGTCCTTCCTGGGTCCCAACGCAGCCCTGGTGAATCTGGACTCCCTGGTGACCAAACCAGCCCAGCCCCCGCCAGTCGTCAACCCGTTCTTGGCTTCGACAGGTGGGAGAGGAAGAGACAATGTCACACTGTTGGTCTTAAAATCTAAACTGTTTAGCACTTTAACAGAATATATATCATCTGCAATTTAGAGATGGATAAGCTAAAAAATGTTGTACAAAATGATTTGTTAAAGAAGTGAACACGCTAATTAACGTTTAGCGATTAGATAACAGAGTTGGTGAACTTGGGAGTGTAGTCAGTAAACTAAGAGACATGGACGTACACGTCTGGGCCTGAACACACTCAACCAGACGCACCCATCTTACCTCGTCCTGTCAATACAAGCTCTTAACTCTCTGGCAGTAGAGAGTAGTCACATTAATACTTTCATAAAATGACAGAAGCACATGATCGTATTTTCTGCGGATAGTTTTCTTGAGGTAGTTTCTACTTTATCTCTTCTTATACTATTTACTGTGGTTTTCCATTCAGCAGTGCAATACCATGAACTCACTAACTTTCCCTCTCTTCCTTTGTCCCTTACCCATCGTTCTCCAGGTGGCACCGCTCCGGCGGCAGCAGCAGCAACCCACGCCAACCCCTTCCAAGTAAGCCAGCCAGCTCCCCCCACCCTCAACCAGATGCGGGTCAGCCCCATGCCCTCGGGCTTCGCCGCCATGCCTGAGTCCATGGCCCAGCCAATCACCATGGTCCCTGTGGCAGGGATGGCTCCCATCGGGCGTGCAATGCCCGGTATGGGGGTCAGCGCTGTCGGAGGTGTGGGGATGCCAGCCTCCATGTCCATGCCCCAGCCCCTGATGAGCATGCCCCCCCCGGGGCAGCCCACAGGAACCACCAACCCCTTCCTTTTGTGAGGGGGGTGACTGGGGGGACGATTTGCCCCAGAGTTACCCCTCTCTCCTCCCTCTCTCTTTTCTACTTTTGGCTCCTTAAGAAGCTTCAACATGAACAAGGAGATGTCTTATATCCCATTTATCCCTTTATAACCAACTCCTACCCAGGTCATAGTCCCGGCCCGGCCTCCTCCTAACTTACCACACTCCTTTCTCCAGTTTCTTTGTCTCTGTGCTAAAAGCTGCCTAGTCCTGTGTGTTCCATGCTGATCTGACGACGATGTTGGTGACCACAAAGAGTTTGCTTCTGTCTACAGACTTACAGAGTAGCAGTGGTGTTTACAGTTTATTTCCACAGAGGCACGTCAGGGCCCAGACTCTCATCCTCTGTCCTCCTCTCTCACCTGCCTCCGGTCCCTTACTTCTTCCCTTAGGACCTCTCCTCTTCTTCTGCGGTGGAGTGACGGGAGAGAATAACTGTACTAATGCCAGGATCTTATCTCTTCACTAAAGCTAATCTTTTATAAGCCCTGTCAGCTGGTGTGTCTGTGTGTGTGTCTGTGTGTGTGTGTGTGTGTGTGTGCACACATCTCAGTACTTTTACACTGTGTATATTCCAGTGGGTTTTACTTGCACACTGGAGTAAGGATGAGAGATGGGTTTATAATCTGTGTGTGTGTGTGCGTGTGTATGTGATACTAAGCAGGGATTTTGCACAATTTTTTGCTTTTTATTTTCTGCGACTGTTGGGCTCACCATTACACCTTAGCTTAGGGAGGGAGGCTCGCCCCTAAAACGACGGAGACGACGACAACACACACACACTGCCTCGACTCTTGGTACCACTCAGTCTCAACTCTCGTCTGGTCACTTCCCGTCACCATGGACACTTTTCCTGACCTTTCGCATAAACTTTGACCTCCAGGAGTCACAGGATTAACAACAAACACTCATCGACAAGAGATGAAAAGATGTGTAAATGCTAATTTTGTGTATGTACGTGCGTGACCTTGCGTTAATGCTCAGATACTAACAGCCACGCGGTAAATTAAGTGTCACTACCCAGTGTGTGTTTAGAGAAAATGACATGAACTGTGATGGCATCAGTATTTTACTGTCTGAACGTGCAGTGGGACGGTTTTCCCCTGTTTTAGTTTGTTTCTAGGGTCAAAGGGAAGAGGTGGGTTTTCTGTGTGCGCGCATGAGAAACGTTTAGCTTCCAAGTGTCTTTTAATGAACAGGTTTTTTCATTGGTCACTAAAGAATCAAAACAAAAGATAATGTAGACATTTGCAGCCTTAAATGTGTGTGTGTATGTGCTAGCATGTGTTACGTGTGTGTGCGTGCGCGACCATATATCAACGGGTTGCAGAGAAATGTCTGGGTTCAAAGGTCAGCCAGTCAGCATTGTGAAGACAGTTTACCTCTGAGTGGATTTACTGTGGCTAATCTATCTGAAAGAACATTATCTGGTGGACTCACACACACACACACACACACTTTGGGGTTGCTCCAGGATCGGTGTATTCATAGCCAGGGAATCCTGCAGCACACAGCAGCGAGACGCGTCTTGTAAACAAGCATTTTTTGTTTCTGTTATTTACTCATTAGATGTAAATTCATAGCCAAGTCTTTCTGAGTTGTGGAGCTGTGCACTAGCTAAGCCAAGTATCATCTTCATTCTCTTCTTTCGTCTCTGTTCTGTCTAGTTTTTTTTTTTTTTCTCACCCTGTGGGTAGGCTTTTGTAATTCTCTTCTCTTAGAAGCACAACTGTTACCAAAGTCATAGCGACTGTGATTTGCGAGGACGTTGTAGTTTGAACAGTAGGGTCACACTTCACTGACATGTTTTGTTTTTCTGTTTAGGGAGCTCACACTAGCAGAGACTCCGTTGTTTTTGTTTTTTTTATATTTTCACTGCTTTTATCCCCCCCCCCCCCATTTGTTTGGAACTTGTGTAAGAAAGTGTTACTGTTTGCTGCGTATCGGCACATTTACTGACGGCAAACCGAGCATCTCTGTGTCTATTGGTTGGGAGAAGTGGGTTGATGAACAGCTACAGATTATGAATTGCGCCTGGGTTTTTTTTTTAGACCCTTCTTCCCTTTAGGTCACTGTACTCTCTTCAGTTCTTCACTGCCAATGTTACTGTGGAAGAGGGGTTTTCTTTTCTCTTTTGTGTGGGTTGGCGCCCTCTCCTGGTCTGCTGTGATTTGATAGCTACACCAGGACCTTCCACTAGAGGCAGACCTTAATTTCTCTCAGGCAAAAGGAGGGGCAGCTCCAACCGTGTGTATGATATTTTTTTCTTTTTTTTTGGGATGCTGAGGGCTGTGGTGATTTTTATGCTTGGGGTCTTGAACGAATGGGTGTGACACTGACCAGCAGATGTTTTTAAATCCTAACAAAATATATGCAAAACAATTTGAGCTGGAAACAGTAAGAAAAAAAGATTAAGAAGACCGAACGCTTGGATGAGTTTAGCAAAGTCCGATTTGCTAATAGAAGTATTGTGTATTGAAATGCGACTGTGATGAACTCCAGCCGGGACACGTCACTCTGTCACTGGCCTTGGTTTCACTGCGGCCTGACCTTTTAACTTTTAACTCCGGCTGATTGTGTCAAAGATTGTTTTATCGATGCATTGGTCAAAAAAAGAAAAATCACAAGGCGAACCTGTTACCGTGTTGATCAGAGTCAACGCTCCCAAACTGTCACGACACTGCAGTTCTTTACTTTTTGTTTCGGTCTCGATCCCTGGCAGCAGTTTCACAGTTACAACTTTTACGGTGCAGTGAAAATGTGGCCCGTGTGTAGCGAGCTCCTCTGTGTGTTACTATGTATTCACTATGCTTTTATCAAGAGGACTAACTGACCCTATGGACTGTCTTTGTATGCATAAACAGCCTCCTTTCTTCTTTTTCCACCTCTGTCTATTTACTCTTCTCATAGTACTGGGAGCAGGCTGCTTTTTTTTATTGGATACGTGCTCAACCCGTTGGCATTATAACTGTATAATATAATTTATCATTTGTACTATTGTAACATACTGTTCTCCTGTATACCTTATTATTCTGTGTAATGGGTTTTGTAGGAAAAGTCACCGTGATATTTTAACGGCATCTAAACAAACGAACGCAGCACACCGCCCCCTGTTGGATGATGACAACTGTAGCTGCATTGGTTCAAAAATAAAATGTGTATCACTTCAGATCTGTAACTCCAGTGTCTACGTCCTGTTCTTTGTTTTACACAAATGTCCAAACGTGATCAGGAAGCTGAGATCTTCACGGATCTTCAGGTTGAGAATGACTGAAAACAACGTAAGTGTTGAATCCACATTTATTTAAAAAAGTAAAAAACACAGTAAAACATGCAAATATTTTGAAAACGGCCTAAAATCAAAATTATCTAATAAAATATTTAACCTCTATCATTTCATTTCTAAACATTTTACTATAAAACATTTGTGCTTATTTTATTTACATCTTGTGTTCTTGTGGCTGTGGCACTGCACTTTACAAACTGTGGCAGTGGGGGGTTGTGTTTTCGTGTTCGTGGGGGACCAGGTATCCTTGAGGGCCCAAAAAAAATAACAGCCACAAGTTCTCAAAGTCTCTCGTGTTACTACATCCTGTAGGTTTGTTCTTCTGTCGACCAGGCAGACGCATCAGACGGCTTGTTCGCAGGACTCGATGGCCCCGTGTCATAACCCAGTTTCTTCATGTCTTTAGTCAGGATGTGAAAGGAGACGCTGACGAAGCCTTGGGAACGAACCCGCGTCACTACGACACAGAAATACACGTAATTAAAACAACCATGTATGAAATAACAATATGAAAAGAAAAGCCATCAGTCTGCTTCAGTTGAGGTAGTTTTGTTACACTGGTCCAGATACACTTAAAGTAAACATCTACTGTTACATATCTAACACATTACAGTTATGTTAATGTCCACAAAAATAAATAATAATTCAGATTTAAACAACAAACCTTCTCTGCCTTCACCCTGAGCCACGACTTTTGGGTCTGTGTACTCGGGCCGCCGTCCCAACAGCCAGCTAAACGAGAGAGGGGGGGGGAAAAAGGGTTTAGTGAAGTCAGTCATTCTACAGTTAATCATGTACAGAATCCACACAAAGATTAAAATAATGAATTAATCACTGATACATCTTTTTTTGTACAACAAATTTTCATAAATATAAATCTGTATTCAACTAATCATAAGATATTATGCTCTTGCTCTTCTAAATCACTTCCCTCTGTGGTGTCAGTGACGTGTTGATGTTCTTGTTCATACCACTAACAGACAGTGCAGTAGTTAAAGAGCACAAACACACTTTCCCAGGTCAAGTGGAAAAACACACCTTGCTACCAATGCTGCTGGTTAAATTGCAAATGCAGATGTGCACCTCTGGACCAGTAAGTATCTTTGTGTGTGTGTGTTTCCATGCGTTGACAACAGCAGCTGGGAAGCATCACACACTGATGTGGCGTGTTCTCACAACAGGCCTGAGACGGACACACACTAAATATTTGATAACACTCTGCTGCCTCAGCTCAGCTTCACAGCGGCTGAGACGCAGAGAGAAAGCTGAACGACCGTCCACACGTCTCACCTTGTGAATTTCTGAAGTCTCCATGTGGGCTCGGGAACAAACATGGGGACGGTCCTTGTGTGTCTGGGAAGTGATAACAAGCAATATGCACGGCTGCTATTACAAACAAGGCCTTGGTTAATCATTGATATAAAAGAAGAGGAAGTGAGGGGGGGTGATACTGACTGTCCAGAGGTTAAAGGGATGTGTGTTGCTCCGTAGCCCCGGACGACGTCGTTGCCGAACACATCTGGACCGTACACGCTCACCACCAGCTGAGGCCCTGTGAAATCAAAAGGAACTCCCAAATGAATACTCAGCTTCTGTGTGTGTGTGTGTGTGTGTGTGCGTGTGCGTGAGTGAGTGCTGCTTACATCCTGATGGGTTTGTGCTCTTAAAAGTTGTCTCCAGTGGGAAGTTCCATATTAGTTTGTTTGACGACTGGCTGCCTTTACAGGTGATCTGAGTGATGCCTTCCTCCAGCCCCTGGAGACACAAACAGACACACAAACACTTTGAGAGAAGATGATATATAACCATAAGCTCTATTTTCTATAAGTTATTTTTCTGTTGCAGCTGCATGCCTGTGAAAAGCTCATCATTATTCAGACTTTATTAAAAAGTGTTGTTTTTAACCCTTTGGGGATATTAAAGGATTTCTTTACATTAGATTTAATGAGCCTTCCCTTAACGGAACAATTACACTTAACAATCATATTTTACTGCAGCGCTGTTATTGCAACAAACATTCTCAGCAATTTATAATAAAATTAGCCCCTGAACAGATGGAAGTTAAAGAAAGAAACATTAAAGCCAAGTTAATTGTTGTAATATTTTGTAAACGTGACCGTTCAGGTAACCAAGTTATTAATGTTAGTAAACTTAACATTAATAACATTAAAGATTAACTGGCAATAATAACTACATACTAAAGTGTGTTGGGGGGGTGGGGGGGAGGAGGACAATCAGATTTATTGCCAAGTTGGTTTTCAACATACACGGAATTAGCTCTGGTGTTAGGTGCATGAACATTAAGGAGAAAAATAGAAGTACAAAAACTAGACAATTAGATTAAACATATAAAAAAGAAAGTAATGTATATAAGTATGTACATTATTTTATGATTTCTGCGATTAAATGTAAGAAAATAGTGAATGATGCCCAATCAACAGATCAAAACATCACTATGTTACTTTACAAAGTCATTACATAGATTAAAGGAGCTAATTTTATAATTTTTACATTCATAGGTATTTATTTTTTTAGATGACTTCTCTTGTAACCAAAGTTTTGGAAACTGGACCAAAGTACTTCACTGTACATGCATACAAAATACTTCTGTGAGTACAATTAGTATTAAATACACAGTTTGTGTTTCCTGTAGCTGGATGTGGACAATATATTACACAACTCACATCTACATAACTCTTGAATTTTAAGATTAGTGCATCAACAGTCTCTCACTGTTTGTACATTAAACACAAGTCCTGTGTTTCCCTCGGCTACTCACTGAGATCGGGGCCCAGTCGTGTCCGTACACGAAGCAGTATTTGCAGTAGAGGTTGTCGTACTCTGGAAACTGAGACACAACAACAAACAGATGAGATGAACGTGCACAGCGAGACACACACAAGTCAGATTAACACAAAGATGAGCTGCTGATGCTAGCTGGGGTAAGCGGCTAGGCTAGGCTAACCACAGAGAAGCACTCACATTGCCTCCCTCGATCTGTCCGTTCACGATCAGAAGAAACACGGACGGGTCGCTCGTGGCCATCACAGCAGGGGTCTGTCAGTAAAACGGTAAACAACGCGGTGTTATTCAGGTTTATTCGGATCAGTTGAACAGAATCTCGATGCTAACCAGTGAGGAGCCGTCCGTTGCCAGGGCGACGCTTGCTTCCCATCCAACGGGTGCCCGCTTGGTCCAAACCGAACCAGAGCGCGGAAGAGCTGCTAGAATTAAAAACGTGCTAAAAAAGATTATAAAGCGAAAGAAAAACACTTTAAAACAATGATATTTATCATATGAGTGGATTTTTACGACTTTAATTTAATTTGTAATGATAATAAATGTGTATTATGTAAAGAAATATAAACAACTGAACATATGATGTTCTCTTGTTTATTTTGGAAGGACTTTCAAAATTTAGTGTAATAATTTGCCTAGAAAACAGTGTTGACTTACAAAAACATCAAATTTCTTCTAATAATGTAGGAAAGAACATTTGAATTCAATAATTTGATAATTATATCCAAATTTTTTGAAAAAATTTCAAAAAAACACCACAACTGTCTTTTTACACGGACTCATTTAAATCGATCAATTGTAAAAAAGCCAGACTCTTATATGAACATATGTTAAATGAATCTTTCGACTGGACCCCAAACATGTATTTAATTTATTTTCACATCCTTCTTTGTGTTATCATTTGTTTTGTTTCTTTATTGTTTGGTTTCCTGCTTGTTTTTGAAACCTTAACCAATTAAAAAGTCTCAGTACTGAACTTTTGTTTTTTTATTGGAAAGGACGTTGATTGTAAGATTTGTACTTTGCAATTAAAAACTGTCCACAAGATGGCGGCAGTGTTCCAACCACACCTGACGCCAGACACGCGCTCACCTCACCGGAAACTAAACGTCCACCTGTTTACACTGATGCATCATGGGGGTTTTCAATCAAACACAACGTGGGCTGAGCCAGGATGGAGATGTCTTCATCTTCATTAGTCCCCCAGTCTGCTGAGGAAGAACATGAGATGTGGTGCCAGCCTCAGAGATGCAGTAAGTGGACCTTGAGGAGTGTTTACACCCCCCCACCCCCCCAGCTCTGAGTTTAACCCAGCTAAAGAATAAACTTTGTTCAGCAAGTCACATTTGCAACTGTGGTAAACAAGAGTATAACAGAAAATGGATATTTCTTTAATTAATTCCCACAAGAATCAACGGAGTGTGTTGTTGAAGCTGAATTAAATATTCCCCTGTAAACACAAACATAACATTAATTCTCAACTAGGTAGCTTTGTCCAGTGCTGTGTGACAGAGGGTGATTTATATCTTTGGTTTCTTGCATTTGAGCAGAAATTAAATTGTGTATTTAACATTTATTCCCTAGAATTCTGTGTAATCTACTGCGGTGGATGCTTTCACACAACGCAGCTACATTTTATTTATAAGTTATGGGAAAACTTTCAATTTCTAGGCTGGTTTTGTTAGAGGAGAGTTGGCACCCGGGGGATTTGGACTGTTCTCAGTTTTGTGACAACAGCTACAGTAACTACATTTGGGCAAAATGACCAAAATGTTACCGGGATAAAAACCCTAAAATGAGTCAATATTCATAATTATCACGATACATCTCACATTATTATTTCTGTCAAGTTTAAAGACTTGATTTTTTTTCTCCTCCCGAGTGAAGTTCGTGTTTTTAAACTCTTCTTTATTGGCAGAGAATGACAAACACTCAACAAATCTAATCTATGTACGAGCATTACCTTGTTGAACCTTTTCTTGCTATTTATAAAAACTGTACTGTGGTAATCGTTGATATTGTTTTATTTCCCAGCCCTAAATTCAACACTGACATTGAATATGTATTTATATTGTGGGAAAAAGTTTAAATGTGTAGACTTGTCTTGGTTGAGGGGAGTTTGCCCCCTGGGAATTTATTTAAACTCCACTCTGGCTGTGTTTCCGTTCAGTTTGACAGTGTTTACATGTGAATGACAAACTGTGCTGTAACAAACAACAATTACAGATACAGATGATCCCACTAAGACGCTGTGGGGAGTTTGTGTCTATTACACAGGACTTTTCACTCATAATAGCATATATATACTTAAGGGTAATTATCGGGCTACATGTCCATTAGCTTCAATTGTTCAGATAATTAGCTGTTTTAGATTTACTGTGGATAATCAACTGTTTCTATCAGCTCTGTCACACACACCATTAATTTACCCCTCAGTTCGTCTCTCTATCCCCCCTCGTTCTTTCTATCTCCCTTTCTTTCTTTCTGTGTGTGTGTGTGTGTGTGTGTGTGTTGCAGATAGCAGCGCCCACCCAGCGCCCCCCCGAGTCTCTGACCTTTTTATTCCTGCCCAAACAGCCGCTCTCTTCTCCTTCCTCCATCCTCCATCCTCTCTCTTTCCTCTGTTCATCAGCTCTCCACCCATCGTTACCCAACCCCACCCGTCTCGTATTGAAGTAAAGGGACACAATCATTTGACATTCAGCATCACACAGTCGGCCAAAAGACATCAGCCTCCCAGACATTCAAATAAATGCCAGTACGATGACATTGTAGCCTTGTGATAAATGCAAGCAGCCCTCCGCTTCCTGTTTCCTCTGAGTACCTGAACTTCCTCCTCCTCCTCCTCCTCCTCCTCCTCCTCCTCCTCCTCTCACTCTGTTCATTTTGGAAACAGTCGAGTTTGAGGAAACACCACATCCAGGTTTGGAAACAATGAGAATTCACGGCACGATCAAAAATATTATGATCACTTATATAGAAAAATGAATAACTAGGTTTTTCATGCTCAAAAAAGGGGGTAAGGCTCCAAACCAGGATACTAAACACACTCATTGATTCCTTACTTTCTCCCAACAAACTCCTTGTCTCTTCCTTAAGTCTCCTTCCCCCTTCCTGCAGCACTTTCCCTCCGCCTCCAATCCAACTGCCTTCCTTTTGGCCCCCCACCATCACTTTTCATCTTCTTCCCAGCAGCATCCCTTCTTCACTTCATCCCACCACTTCACTGGCCCTCCCTCCTCTCCACCTGCCAAATATGTGTCTTTGTGTTTTCTCCACCTCCTGCAGTCCCCCTTGTCATTTTTTAAATGCTCCATCTTCTCCATATTACCTATTTTCCCTCTCGCCTCCTCCCTCTTTCCTCCCTTCTCTCAATGTCCTGCCTATTTTCTCCTCTTCTTCTCGCCCCCCTCCCTCTCCATTGTCCGCCTCCTTGTCTCTTTCTCCTCGATGGAACATGTATCATTCCTCCCTCTTCTCCTGTGGTGGCTCTGTCCTTCTGTCTCCTCCTCTCTCTGCCCTCTCATCTCCCACAATCCTTTTTTCTTCCTTCCAAATGGTTGACTTTGAGTCAGACCATTAAAAGTTGCTGTGGAGTGGCCTGTCAGAAGGATTATCTGGTGTTTTCCTTCAAATTCCACAATCTGTGCATGTGTATTTCAAAATAAAAGCCCATAAATTAGGCCTCTAAAAACACTTTATATGTATTTCCACTGACAAATAACTAGAAAATGAGAATAACACATTTCACGCTTGTCACCTCGTGCGTTTCACAGGTCCCCTTGTGATTGAAAGTAACACATGCTTTGTTTGTGTGTTCCTTATGGACTTTTCTTTCTATGTCATAGATCACACAATGATCTCGAGCCTGGAGGCTGCAGCACCTTGGAGAAAATGTCTCGCTGAAGTGCCCTTCACAGGAATCTACTCGGTGAGTGTGATTCATTTAGAACACGGGTGGAAAATAGAGGGACAAAAAAAAACAACGGGTAGAGCTTTTCTTATTGCAGCTGAAGCACACAGACGCATACACTCACCACACAATCCCTGCTCAGTAACAGAACTGTTATGTCTGACGAGCTTAATCCAGTGAGTCCTGTTTATCTAATTTTCAAACGGCTGCAGACACGGAACAGACGCAGCAGAGAAAGGAGTTGCTGATGGAGGTTAATGTCTGGAGCTGTGTGTGACTAATGGTCCGTGACCGGGGGTTCACACACTTTGCTCCTGAGAGACCTGCTGTCCAAGAAAAGACTTCTCTCTTGGTTTTGGACTGCCGGTCACCGTGAACATTCAATTTACTGATATTTTATGGGGCAGAAATGAGTTGGAAAACATAATTGACTGATTAATTGATCGTAAAGGTAATGACCGAGTTAGTTGCATTGCTGGAAGGAACGAGGGGAAAGAAAGAGGGAGGTGATGCTGTGGGTTCGGTTTTGAGACGGAAAATTTAAAGATGCAGTAGACGGAATCGCGAACAGATTTAATAACATTTTAGCATAGCCAGATGCACGTGCGTCAAATAGAATGCCAATAGGAGTGTGCTCTCTCTGAACTGACCCCTGATTGGTCAAATTCTCCCGTCACAGGCCACATTACCAGATAGAGAGAGATTTTAACATCTTCCTAAATTAAATCTTCCTATTAATTCCATAGCAGATATTCTCAGAGGCTTAATGAAGAGACCTACCTGTGACAGTGGAAACATTTACCCTGTGTAATAAGTCACTTTCACTTTAATGAGCTCTTCCTCCTCAGCGGAGCCGTTCTGTCGCTCCTTCTGTTCCTGGACAGACTCTCGGCACAAGTTTCTCATCTAGGTCGTCTTCTCATGTGCCAAACTCGGACTTGCTTTCTACTCCGGCTGAGTTCTACAGTTTGGTGTGGTGCATGTGGGTGTGTTTGTTTGTCTGTGGTGCATCTTTGGCCCACTTTCTTTTATTCTAGGCACAATATCTCCACATCATATTTTGAAATGACTGCCCTCCATGCTACGCCCCCCCCCCCAAATGTCTCTCCGCCTCAGACTCGGAGTCCTCTCATCTCCCACGGGCCCATCTGTCCAGAATCAGGCTGTTTAGGCCAAAGGCTCATTTTCAGCCATCGTGAACATTAGAGCAGATTTTCCACTGAAGACATATTTACACTCAAATCAATAACTTTTACCTGAAATGGATTTTTTTGGACATTTTGGATATAAGATACCGCCACCAGGGGAGGAAATCACATAATGACACCTTTAATCCTCACGTTGTACCTCTTTCATTTAATCCAAAAAACGTGATTATAAAAACGAGACATCGCAGTTTGATGAGCGGTTGTTTCTCACTTCCTGTGCAACTTAAGCATTTGTGTTATCGCTGCTGCCGGTTTTCACTCGACTCTGTCATGTTGTTTTGCCAGAGAGGGGGAAATGTTGGCAGTACAAGGAAGATACGGGATTCATATATTTTTCATATTTTACTGGTTTTTAGCAAGGTGTTTTTTATTAAATATTGAAGAATATGCTACATGTGACATAGTGACTATGTGTCTCCTACCCTTGATTTTCAATGGGAAAGCTATAATCTACCATCAGCATTTCTTTATGTTCAGATAAAACCTGTGTGGCCACAAACCTCCCACAAAACAAACTCACTTTGCACGTAGGTTACTGTAGAATCAGCTTTTAAAGGCTCAGGGGCTACATGACTGGAGAGAGATGCACTTAAACTTCAGCCTCGTCTTTCCTTCGCTGAGAGCCTGATCTGCCCGCAGGCTACGAACCGGCTCTCTACCCTCCGCCGTCCTTCACCGAGGAGGGGGGGGGGGGGGGGGCAGCGAGGTGTTACAAGGGGAAAGTTACAGGGACCAAAAAATGACAAATCTATTGCTTTCTAACGACAGCCGGTTTAAGGGACTGTAGAGGAGTGGGCAGTGATGGAGAGGAGGGAATCAAGCAGCTGATGAAGGTGGACGGGGGGGGGGGGGGAGCGAGCAGAGGTTGATTTGAAGAACTCAGAGGGGAGCTTATTTAGATATTCATCACTGGAGTGAGTCTTTAAGGTCAGCCTGGCCTCCCCAGCTCCCCAGAGTTGTAAGTCATGAGCCTGTCGGAGAGAAGCAGATCCTGTGCATCACATTTCTTTAATTGATACAATTCAATTCCCCTGGCTTTTATATCTGTAACACTGCTGCCTGTTCTTTCCACGTGGACGTAGAAGTTAATTAGTCCCAGATCTGTTGTGCTCAGTGAAATTTCTCCTCATGATAGAATCACCTCAGGATCCTGATCATGAAACATACAGTTTCGGTAGACTGAGGGTTCAGGGTTACAAGAGTCACATGAGATGACGTGTCCCTGACATCTGCCTGTGGGGGGGCAACTTATCGTACAAAGGATATTCACCATCTTGTCCTATTTTTAAAAATACAATCACCTATAATTTAGAATTTATGATTCGGATACAGTGCACAGTGTTATAGTAAAATGTGTTAGAACAGCCTCAAACTTATCCATATTAATGAATGCCGATATTAGGGAGTAGCAGTCCTGAGCAGTTTCTCCTGCTGTACATCGACATGTGCTGTCGTTGCTGTTGCTCCGCGTCCAGCCGTCGTTCCTGTAATTTCAGCTGATTATCTGCAGTCGGAGTGGGAGCGGGCCAGAGAGGGGCTGTAATCTGCTTGTACCTTTCCACCGGCTAATCTCCCACATCTGCTCCAGCACCTGGCGTTTCCGAGACACGGCTCAATGTGCTGGTTGAGCAGAGGTGCACCTGATAGAGGGACCTCAGTGACGGGTAGAGCAGATGGAAACAAAACCGCAAACTGCACTAAGCTAAAAGACAACAAGCCTTGGTATTGTGGCCTCTTGTGTTTTACCTGCTGGGATGTAGAGGTGCACAGACAAGACCTGAAACTTTCAGAGGAGTTGGTGTTTTTCTCCCTGGTATTGACTCATTCTTTTACTTAAAGCCAACCTATTATTATGAGATTGAATGCCCTTTCTCCAAATAATAAAGCCCAACCTCTGACTCTCCTCACATGCACGTCTTATCGTGATGACGGGAAGCTCCCAACGAGTCAGACAGAGGCTCCTTATCTCACCGGGAGAAAGAAACACTAACAAGGTAACTGAAAAATATGTGTCGGATCTCAAAATTGGCTCCGTACACTTTCTTCTGGAGAGACTCCAGTTGAAAAATGAACTAAATTTATTGCTGTGTACAACAAGAGATAAAGTCCATTTGGCACTTAGACTCCTGGTGATGTCATCACTGTGGAAAGGGAGTGACCCTGTGCGTAGAATAGTAAAACTCCTGGAGTCTAGACACTGGATCTGAAGGAGACGAGTGGACTCAGCTGGACTCGACCTGAACAGCAAGAGAGAGGAGAACAGATTTAAAGTTTGGCAGCGACCACATGATTTGGCTGAATGAGATCATCAGTTGGATTCAAATCTGATTGGAGCACCGTAAGCACCGGGAGACGGGAGACAGACTTGTGATTGGATGGGACATGAGAGCACGGTCGCATACACGCGTGAAGCGAGTGTCACAGGTCAGAGTTCACCACTAGAACCCACGCTGCGACAGCCACACTTTAAGCTACATTAAAGTGTGGCTGTCATTGAGAGGCCTTTAACATCCTCTGTCCCCGTAACCCCGAACATTTAGTATGTTTAAAAACAAATGGGTGGTTGAAGAACGACCCAAAAGATCATCTGTCACCTTTTCCCTTCATGTGGTCAGATGGAGGAAGCCAAAGAATGTCCTGAGCTGTGTCTTCCCGGCTGTTAGCTCATGATCTACAGCGGTTTTGATGCCATCTTAAGTACAAGTCATTCGATTAGATTATTGCTCTGCGCGGTTCAAACAACCAAGAACGTTTCACTGTAGCTGCTGCAGCACACAGTGTGAAACCAGTAGCTGTTGATGGTGCTGAGACAATAATCCTTCCCAGATACACGGCTAAACTAATACCAGAGGGGTTTCAGATGACTGCTGGCGCTTCCCCAGTCATGTGATCTGAACATCACTGAGATGTAATGGGGAATGATGGAGCCTGGAGTGCCTTGGTTACGTAATAAACCGTTCCCCCGTGCCTCTGCTCATTCAAACGCTTCACCTTCGTTTAAGCAGGCGAGCTGTTCAAGGAGCCGTTCTTATCTACAGTGCCATCCTGGGTAGGAGGCTCATGCTGCTTAATTTCCATGAGAATATCTTTCCACTGTTGGTTTGTTTACACCATGTCTAGGTCTGGTTGCACTGACCCTGATGTCCAGTGCAGTTTTACAGTCATAGAAATTAATCACAGTCATAATTATGAGTGGGAAGTATCTTTTTTTTCCAGTGTGTCACATTTTAAGCTGCTGTACTTACTGCAGCTCAGTCGCCCAGATAGCAAACTCATCACCGGGGTGTGATGAGTCCTGAGATAGGTTTGGTCTGACAAGGCTCCACCATTTGGATCCTTTGCTGCTTAGGAATGGAAGGACACTTCTGTCAGCCGCATTGGAACGAGCCTTTTGAGATGGGACAGCTCAGTCACTCTGCCGTGACACAGTCGGTCTTTAAATCCAGCCTCCGAAGGATGAGACACGGCTATTGATTCTATCCGGAGGGAATCACTTATCTGCGTCAGCTTCTTCAGCCGTTTGTTGTCAGTGCAACATGTCGGGGGGAAATGTATATTATAATATTTTTTCTTGAGCATCACAGTAGTTTAACATGGACTCATTAAAATGTGGCCTGTTGGGAGCTGACGAGATCCAATGAGACGGATCAGTCATTAATGCACCACCCTCCTTACAGCAGAGTTCCTCAGCTGGAGGTTCTTCCTTTCTTCAGCTCCATTATTTCCCTGTTGGCTGCTGACTGTAGACTTGTCCATGTTTGCAACACCACCCAACTTTAATGTGAATGAACCTGAGGAAACTTGGGTTGACTTTCCAAGTTGAATCTTTGTACGACTGCATAATGCGATTGTGGTCATTGGGTTCAGTGAAGCCAGATAATGAAAGAATATCCTCGGTATATCAAACTTTATGCATAGGGTGTGTGTGTAAACCTGTGGTGTAAACACTGAACCATCACAGGGAACCTTTCAGTTGTGTATCTCATATTTAGCAGTAGTCACACATTCGCTGTGTATTCTCCAACCACCAGTTGCTGTTTTGTGACACACACACACAGGGAAGTTAAGAGTCTCCAATCCACTGAGCCTCTGCCTCTGGACTGTGGCTAAAGAAAGAAATCTACCTCGGTGAAAACATGCACGCTCACATGCACGCGCACAGACACACACACTGGGACACTACCCGCTGAATAGATAACCGTCCGTCTACCCATCATCCTTTCATCCACCTCTCAGTAATGTTTCCTTTCACTGACTTGTCTGACTTCCATTACCGAGACCAGCTGACAGCCAGAACAACACTCACACACATGTAACGACACTTTGCTGCCAGTGCTTTTCAACATGAATCTCTGGCAGCATTTTCCCTGACGGAGATAAACCCATGTTGTGACTGATAATGACTCCCATCTGCAGTGTGTTTGCCCTGACGTGTATTAAACCGGCCGATGTCTGCTTCTTTTTGCTTACAGAGAACAACTGGCCTCGGTGAAATCCTTAATCAATAGACGAAGTGACTCAGGTAAACAGAGCTGCTGCTGCTGCGTCGCCGTCTGTGCGATTGTGCCTTGAGTGCGCATCGGGAAACGAATAAAAGAAAGGAGGTCAGGTAAAAGTGTCATCGATTTATAGCTGGCGTCTTAGAAATGAAGAAGCCATTTATTATGAAAGCCCATTAGTAATGTATGCATATCTGTATGCCCCGCGTGAGGAGAAGACGAGAGAGAAGGAGGGCGGGGGGACAGAGCATCATCATTAATATGGCTCCTCCATTAGCCTGAGTGCTTCCGTGACAACATAATGGCCGTCACCCAGACAACAGGGTCACTGTAGTTATGAACACACCCGGCAACCGCTGATGTCAATGTAGCAAAGTGGGTAGTGAATTCCCACTTGGTTTGGGCAAATGCACATAACACACACACACACACACACACACACACACACACACACACACACACACACACACACACACACACACACACACACACACACACACACACACACACACTCAGCTTGGGCAGGTCAACTCTTCGGGATTTGAGAGGTTTTCGACCTAATCAATAATGAAAGAAGGGATGATGGGAAATGAAAGAAAGCTCGAACGAGGAAGACTGAGAGGAAACGTCGAGTGGCTGAAAACGAGAGAGGGTGAGTGATGGAGATCCACCCCCCCCCCCCCCCCCCCCCCCCCCCCCCCGGGAGACGTTTCCAAAGCAGCGCGGTTACAATTGAGTTATACAGGCCCATTTTCTCGAGAAGAATCTCTGAACTGATGGGCTGAGAAGTGCTGAAGATGTTTTCGTGATCTCGGATTTACCGCCACTCGAGTTAAAATGGATCTTAGGAAAACGCCAGAGGAGAAGAGGTGGGCAGGGGAAGACAAACCGATCGAGAAACGAGAAAAGACTAAAGTGGTAAAGAGAGTTGGCAAAGTGGAGCTTTATTGCTGGAGTGGGGAACTTCCTGCCTCTGGGCTGTATATGACCTAACTCGAAATATATATATATAAAAAATGTATATAACGGCAATTCATTTGTTTCTAGGATAAAAGAACATGTTCTTCTCGGTGGTCTCCTCTGGTTGTTTGCCCGTCGGCTCCGCTCAAGCCTGACTGACTCACACCTGGAGAAGCAGCCGCGAATAGCATCATCATCACTATTACCTGACATCAGATGGCTCTCCAAAGAGAAGCAGTCCCTGCCATCACATTAGAGAGGTTAGTGTAATATATGTTCAATTTAGTGTGGCCCCCGAAGGCTGTTATAAAATTGAAATGGCCTCTAAAAAGGAAAAAGGTTAATGTAGTGTGTATGAAAGCAGATGTTCTGGACAAAAATCTCAGAGTACCTGACGACACCTAAAAATAAAACTTTGTGTAATAATATTCAATGTAAAATTATTCTCTGAATCATTTGTAATAATCAGCGGAAAGTGGAGCCTCCCTCCGTTGAAAACCTCTCATCCCACAAGATGTGTTTAATTCATCTTCCTCAATTCGATGTTTTTCACTGACATTGCTTCAATTTGTGCTATTGATTCAGTTTTGTGTTTACTTCTCTGTCACCAATTAGCAAAAAGGTCAGTTGTGTTGTTTTGTGGAGAAGTCGAGGCTGTTGACTTTGGCCTATTTGACTTTTTTTGTGCGAGTGGACAATGAGTGGTGATAAAATATTAATTTATGAAAATGTACCATCCCTGAAATTGTTTTTATCCACTCGCTCTAGGGATGTTAATGTTGGTTTGTGAGTGCTTCCACCACAATGGATCAAATAATCCAAAGCTAATTACCTTCCCATCAATCATCCATCTTTACATGTTGGGATGCTAACTTGCTAAACTAAAGCCTCTGATATGCTTGTCTGATCACTGCTCGTATTTACACAACGCCTTTCCTTTTAAATTTTGCCCTTGACGTGTGGTGATGTCACCACTGAGAACAATGCAAAGAAGAAACAAATGGAACTGATTGGGCACTGGTTTGTTTCCTCCTGGGCTTGTGGTTGCTTCTTTGTCTTTACAAACCAGTAGCAGAGCTTTTTCCGTAGTTTCCTGCAGAATTAAGTCCCGGCAAGTGCCAGCAATCTCCCTCCAGGAGCCATGTGAGAATCTCTACGCTCCCCCATTAATTAGGGAGAATCGAGACGTCTGTAGGGACAGACCTGTTCACAGATTCTTGGCTCAAGCTTGTCCACGTTGTTTAAAAAGTTGGGAGGCGCACAACCAGCAGAAATTACGTTATTTCTGGCTTCCATTACCTCGTGCAAGGACAGGATCAGCACACGTGAACCAGGCTTAAAAGAATGAAGATGGCAAACTGTGGAGGGGGTGAGAGAAGAGTGGAGGGGGTGAGGAAGTTATTAGTGAAGGCTGCAGTTCATTCCAATACTGAGCCGCTCATAACATCTAAGTGGTGCAAGAGCAGAGACTTTATTGCAAAAGAACATATAGAGGAGTGAAAAACGTTTGGTGTCTGTGTGTATGAATCATTGTGAGAAGCTGAAATAGAGAAATAGGGTTTGAATGTGTGAGTGTGTGTGTGTGTGTGTGTGTGTGTGTGTGTGTGTGTGTGTGTGTGTGTGTGTGTGTGTGTGTGTGTGTGTGTGTGTGTGTGTGTGTGTGTGTGTGTGTGTGTAACCAAGTGAGTGAACGTATCTGCGCAGCAACACAGATTCCCACAGGCAATAGAATCTATATTTCAAGAGATGCAGAGCTGCTGTAGACTTCTGCCTGCTGCTTTGAAGAGCAGCGCTGGAGGGGAGGGGTGGACGGTCGGTGGGGTGAGGAGGGTGAGGAGGGTGAGGCTGGTGCTGGTGGTGAGGAAAAGGTTGGCAGCACAGGCCGAGGACTGGAGGGGTAAGAGATGGAGTGCGGCGTATGACACATTTAATCAACAGAGAAGGACGGAAAGGAGGGAAAAATCTGAACTGATAAGAGGTCGACCCTTTATCGCCTGCAGCTGATTATCAGATCCAATATTCAGCATTTTTTCTGATTAACAGAATCCAATTTCCAACAAAAGGAAGAAGATTAAAAATGTTTCTGCCCTGATGCAGCCTCCGCTCTCTGTCTGTAGCCGCCTCTCTCTGTCTGTAGCCGCCACTTTCTGTCTGTAGCCGCCTCTCTCTGTCTGTAGCCTCCTCTCTCTGTCTGTAGCCGGCTCTCTCTGTCTGTAGCCGGCTCTCTCTGTCTGTAGCCGGCTCTCTCTGTCTGTAGCCGCCGCTCTCTGTCTGTAGCCGCCGCTCTCTGTCTGTAGCCACCGCTCTCTGTCTGTAGCCACCACTCTCTGTCTTTAGCCACCACTCTCTGTCTGTAGCCGGCTCTCTCTGTCTGTAGCCGCCGCTCTCTGTCTGTAGCCGCCGCTCTCTGTCTGTAGCCGCCGCTCTCTGTCTGTAGCCGGCTCTCTCTGTCTGTAGCCACCACTCTCTGTCTGTAGCCGCCTCTCTCTGTCTGTAGCCACCACTCTCTGTCTGTAGCCACCACTCTCTGTCTTTAGCCACCACTCTCTGTCTGTAGCCGGCTCTCTCGTCGGCTAGCTCATCTGTGTCTGATGTTTTAAAATATCCATTTTTTTTACCTATTCTTAAAGAAGGTTTAATATCACATGGAAGCAATTGAGTGAAAAACGTTATTAAATTATTTTTTGCCTGTTTTCTCTGTGTCCTCCTGTGTCGGAATGAATTCACTTACCTCAACAGAATATTAGAAAGAGTAATGTCATAAGAAGCTCACACATCGCACAGCATGGGGATGTCACTGTGAGAAAATATCACGCTGCTTAATCTTTGTTAAGCCTCTGAGTGATCTACAGAGTTTGACACATTTACAAAAGGTTTAAGGAGAATTAGTTTTAGTCTTGTCAGATTATACGTTAGTGAAAAAAGTCCCGGGACATAACGTTAAAAGAGAACAGACCAAAATATATATATATATATATATATATATACACCAAACACACAGTGAGCTTTTATTTTCTGTGGGGTGTTGGTACCATTATCTATCTTGAATCTAAAACCAGATGAATGACTTGAAGATGGTAAAACAGTAGCTGCTGGGTTGGCTGTATGTTCAGCACACTGTGGGCCAGTGTGGATGTATGAGCTGGAATGTGAGGGATGATTCTCCCCACTGACAGAGAAAACTACTTAAAACATACAAATGCAAAGCACCGCTACGCCTGGAAGATAGCACTGTGGGACATGGAGCTAATATGGAAATGAATAATAAGAGCCATTCATGCGTTTGTATGATTTGTCCTGGTGGGTCACTTGAGAGGAGAATGGCACTCGCACTGAATTTACAATGTGCTTTGGATCATTCTCCTGCTCAAACTCTCATCCCTGGAGGCAGAGTCTGTCACACAGAGGAAAGGAGGCTTTATTCTGGCCACTTTCACTGGATCTCTGATAACCAATCAGTGCACCGGCCACTGAGCACACGCATGGATTTGAGAGAAAGATTCTGGCATAATAATGATGATGGTGCACGTGTCAAACATTTCAATGGTGGGAATCAGCCGGTGGAATGTTTGTGCAGATTCCCACAGTTTGTGCATGTGCGTGGGTGCATGCATGTGCGTGTGTGTGTGTGTGCTCACACGTTGCATCAACTCATTGCAGAGTGGATAGTTATGCTCTCAAACAGCGCAGTCTGGTTGCATAGCAACAGAATCACCCCCACTCCACTCTTCCTCCTCCTCTTCATCACTTCTGTGTGAGTGTTTGAACTACAGAGTAACCTGAAAACATTCTTAGCACTTTCACACTCTCACCTCTGAGTGTGGCGGCATGCTTAAAGGACACCGCAGCTTGTGTGTGTGTGTGTGTGTGTGTGTGTGTGTGTGTGTGTGTGTGTGTGTGTGTGTGTGTGTGTGTGTGTGTGTGTGTGTGTGTGTGTGTGTGTGTGTGTGTGTGTGTGTGTGTGTGTTATGCATGCCTGTTATCTGTGGATTGCACGGAGCTGAACACATGAAAGAGAAAGCGAGAGGAAGTCCTCCCCCCAGTTCTGCAGTATCACGGACAGAGAGAGAGAGAGAGAGCGACGGGGAACTCAAATCCACCCCGCAGTTCAGCTTTATACGGCGGCTGAATATTGTTGTTTTTACTCCGAGTATCAGCGAGGGCATTTAAGTCTGCCCCGCTTTGATGCAGTGGCTTACACTTTTTCATCTCTCGCTCTCTTTCTTCTTCCCTTCCTTCACTCTCTCCTTTTCTCTCCCCCCCCCCCCCCCCCCCCCCCCTCCCTCTCTTCCTTTCACACAAAGTGGGAATTCTGCATGTCTTGACAATCACATCATCCCCCTCCACTAGTACACCCCTCAACAGCCCTGTTCCCTCCCCACCTCCCCTGTGGCCTAGTTAGAGAAATATGCATAACTTCTTCATTTGCCCCTGCAGCTAAAGTAGTACACTGGATAATTCACTGTGCTAACAGATGCTGCAAAACTGGGTTTTATCCTCCACTTGACTGCTGTGATACCCCCGCTGCTGCCATCACCGTCACCGGATAAGACGCAGCTCTAATGTATTGACGCGTGTGTCACATGCAGCCCAGAGGCATCATCTCCACATTGAGCAGTAATCAAGACACGGGAAATAATCTTGGACACGATTCCAAGGAGCAAACCCACACAGCTCCAGCTTCAGAAGAGGCTCAGTGCGTCTGCAGGATGCGCTGAAGTGAGGGGAAGCCCCGAGTTGGCTGCGGCAGGATGTGCACAGTTTTATGCATATGACTAAATGAGAAGATTGGATTCGGATAAACACGATTATAAAGTGATATCTCTCGGTGCAGCCGGCAGAGAGGTTGTTATGACCCAGTAATCCAAACATTAATAAAAAGTTAAATCCTGCCAGAGGAAACCGAGACAAAGAAGAATAGAGGAAGTGCTAATAGAAGCGTGTCAGCGACATCACTCTGCACAAAGGAAGCTTTCCATTTAAAAGGCAGTTCATAAGTTTAATAATGATCCGACTGCGGCTGGTTTAATCATCAATGTTGTTACATTCTGTCTTTGTGATTAAATTGGTTAATGGTATTCAGTCATCCTCGTTATTCAAAGCTAAACATGACATGATGATAAACGGCCGTCACAGTGACTCGTTAATTTCATCTGACTTTTATTAAGTCTGTATTAACGGCATTCAAACAGGGAAACAAGCAAAAACTCCATCTATTTACTCAACGAATGACTTCCGATTTTTCAACAAAGTGGCTGTAATCAATTCTTTATATTACCAATGGATTACATGTCTGCGGGACACACAGAGATTTATCACCCGACAGTTCCGTGTTTCAGACTCTTTCAGCTTCTCTGATGTTTCGCTTCACTCTCTCACCTCGAGCTTGTTTCTCGTCACAGCAGGCGGCGGTTTCCAGAGAACAAGCTCTGATAAATCCATAAGTGACCCGCACTTCACAGCAGGCGGACAAACTTAGCAACCAGCTGGTGAAACGAGTGAAGCATTTAGCACCTACAGAGCCAGACACCACAATCACAGCTGAAGTGGAGGAGAGGGAATATTCTACAGTTGACAGGTGGCCACAAATAAATGGTAATTCATGCATTTAGCTATTATGTGCTAAGAATGTTAGCCAACACATGTTTTCAGTTATTCATTTTCATTTAGAGTCTTAACGATCAGTCCTGTTGCTTGTTTTCTGTAAAAATATATAAGTGCGATATATCTGGTTTGTTTTTTTACAGATTTCCGAATTGCTCCTGCTCTCCAGACTAACTTGAATTTCTGTCACGTTAGAGAAAGAATTAGTAAAGATCCATCAGACTCCCCTCACTGAAGGTTTTTAAACCCTTGTCTGTCTTTGCGATTTGCAGCAAATGCTCCTGCTGTTGGGAAATGAGAATCGGTCCTGGTACCATTCAGTTTGTTGCTCTGCAGAAATCTGTGTCTGTGCAGACATCAGACTGTATATACGGTGAAGTTGGATGAGATGGCTGCTCCTCAAAACTGAAGCCAAAGTGTCACAGGTCATAAAACCTGCTCCACAGGCTCTGGCTCTAATCTTTATATATATGGTCCAGACCCTGTGTGTAGCAGCTATTTCCAGTGAATCGGATCACACATGCACAGGAGGTCGGGGAGACGGTACCATTTACTACCTGAGCAATTCTGGACAGGTGAATGATGCTCTGCACAACCCCCCGTGGAGCTGCAGCTTTACGAGGTGGAGCAGAGCTGCCTGCGGAGATTCCAGCAGGCATCGTCAGATCTGCTGTTATATGGCCCATATAGCCAGGATACAGCCGCCATTAGCGTCAACATGCAACATTTGGTCTCAGTTACCTCTTGTTCTTTCTTTTTCCATGGCTGTAAACGCCTCGTGCTATATGACCAGATTTTTCTGCTGGTGACGGCAAACCACTGCTTGCATCCAAAGCAGCATCTCCTTCCAGAGACAGGTGTGTGTGTGTGTGTGTGTGTGTGTGTGTGTGAGG
The DNA here is from genome assembly GCF_009819705.1 of Hippoglossus hippoglossus. Taxonomy (NCBI): domain Eukaryota; kingdom Metazoa; phylum Chordata; class Actinopteri; order Pleuronectiformes; family Pleuronectidae; genus Hippoglossus; species Hippoglossus hippoglossus. The sequence continues at coordinate 18,117,587 of NC_047158.1, forward strand.
GAGGGAAGGTGTGGAAAAGGAGGACGAAATAGAGGGAGGGTCTGGCAGCGTGATGTAACAAGAAGAAAAGGAGAAAGGGTCACGGCAGAGTCTAAACTTCTCTTAAATGTTGTTGGCCCGGCTGACAGGATCAATGGTCTGTGTGTCCTCTCCCCGACCGCAACCTCTCAAACTGTCACAGGAGCCACCTCCTAAACAACCTGCACTGAAATTACAGGACATTTTCAGAGCTGTGTGTGTGTGTGTGTGTCTGTGTGTCTGTGTGTGTGTGTGTCTGTGTGTCTGTGTGTCTCTGCACTTTGCACAAAACCTTCATCGAACGCCGTCTGACACCGGCTTGAATCTGAAGACGGGAACATTTTTGTCGTCTGTCAACACAACAAAGTATTGTATGACAGAGCAGGAGTGTTTTTGTTGTTGTGATATTTTCTGATCGCTCATATTGGACACACAATATAAACTTCGCTCAGTCAAAGGGCAGTGGGACAACATACAAAATGCAGCAGTAACGTTACCATTTCTGCCACATGGGGGCGCCACTTTTAGTTAATTGCACCCTGGACAGTTGTGTCCACACAGACAATAAGCCGTGCACAGGGGGGGATGTGTTGTGGGGTCATGTTCTCTCTTGTGGGGTCATGTTCTCTCTTGTGGGACCAGTGACACCAATCAAATACGATCCAGGAAGTCCAGTTGGAGGATCAGATTTATGTGTTTAATAGCTCACCAGGTTTGTAATACTCACATCGAGGATTTTACAACTTTATTATTGATTTTTACAAAGTTATTGCTGTGGCAACGGTTTTTGCTTTTGTTGTGATGGTCTCGGGGTAAATAGCAGAATTACAGCATTCAGGATAGTGAGTAGAAAGTCCACCAGGAATGCTCGCTTACATTTATGTGATTGGACAACGCAGCACCTGATTACATCACGCTGCAATGCAGCAGAAGTTGAACCAGATAAAACACTGTGGCACGAGAAGAAAGTGACTTTTTAGGCCTTTTTGATGAAATGACTTAAGACGTTAAACATAATGTAAAGGACTGTGTTTTTTTCACTTATAGTAAACTTGTGTGAATGGAGCCAAAGCACGTTTTCACCCTGAAAGTCCGAACAAGGATCTTTACATATGATCCAGTTAGTTCTGGTTTCACTCTGCAAACGAACCAAACGATGGTTCAATTTGATCGAGCTAAGCTTTGCTCAGTTGACTAAACTGAAAAGTCTGAAGATCCAGATCAAACAAGGCAGGTGCATTCAGAAAAGCAGAATGTAAATGATGAAATATTGTAAAGATAAAAGCCTCTGAAGCAGATGAAAGGACGAGGAGCAGAAGACGAGAGTTGATGTTGATGACGTCTGAGTGCACAATCAGTATCTGACCCACAGCATTAAAAATAATCTGAATCGGACCTGGATGTTGCCACCACAAAAGGAAACTGTCTAATTTCTTTTGATGACCCACCCACATGATGCCAGTGAAAAACCAAGTGCTTTGTTTGAGGTGTGTATGTTAGTGAGTGTGTGCGTGTTAGTGTGTGCGTGTGTGTTTCTCTTGATCCATATTCATGCAGCTACTGTCTAATCCAGACATGGAGATGGTGCCTCATGAATTAAACATGACCGGAGCTCTGTCAAGACACCTAAGTGTTACAAGATAGCTAAGCCAGTGTGTGAGCTTAGATAATGCACATCAACCACTTTCAAGTAATTGATATTGGCTCGTCAATGATATTAATGAGTATTTCAAGGATACAGGGAGGTGAAGGCCGTTAATCTAACGATACTTGATGCTCGACTTTGCTTACAGATGAACGTTGTTTTATTCAACTCATGCTTGTTTTATCTGTTAATAAAAGTAAAAATGGTTTCAGATTTCTGTTTTCTATGGAGGGATATGTCTATCAGCCATATTGCAAGGGATTGGTGCATGATGGCACGACTGAGCAGGCATTATCTCGCTTTCACACACACACACACACACACACACTTCTACGTGATGTCTGCGTCACTATGTGCTGTCATCTCCAACCAGAGAATGATCTGTTCTTTGCGTCCACACCAACATGTTTCCTCCTCCCTCCCCAACATTTCCACCATCACTCCATCTCTCTCTCCCTCCCTCCCTCCCTCCATCACACTCCTCCTCCCTGCATCACCTCTCCCCTCCACTGTTTCGCTCCCTTCCCTTGAGCCTTTCCCTCCGTCCTTTCCTTCACCCTGTTGCTCATCTCAGTTCAAATGAGCTCAATTCAATGAGCTTCCTAAGTACAATCAACATATATTCTATTAATCACAGTTGATGATGACACATATAAGGAAATCATAATTCACTTAAATCTAATTGTGTGTGCTCTCACACTTCCTCACACTCCTCCCCCACTGTCCCTGCATCAGGTGTTAATCTGTTACTCTGTGTGTGTGTTGTGTGTGTCTGTTCTTGTCTGATCTCCATCATGTGTTTTTCAAACTCTGGTGCCGTCTCTCTTGCGGCAACTATTGTGCATAAAATGAAAGGAAAGAAATAGTTCCCACAACAACAAAGAATTGTCCATTTTGCTTCTGTTTTTGACTGATAAATGAAGAATGGCAGGACTTCAGGACTTTTCACACACATGTTTCCACACTTCACTCACTTGACATTCTGATCCATTTAAATCTTTCCATTTATTGGCTTTGGCTCATCTTTAAAAATATATTTTCAAGGCGCAAGGAGTTTTTCAAGGATTTTGTCCCACCCCCCTTTTACAGCAGGCTTTCCCCCCCCATGATGGGTTGTTTAGATTTGTACTACATCCTTTTAGGACTAAATTATTGAACACTTACTGTATAACATAGCAACCTCTCCAATGCGATGGCAAGCACCACTTCTATTTAGTCAGGTATCTGATGTCAGATGGTAGTGATGATGATGATAATGCTACTTGCGGCTGTTTTTTACTTCGGCACAATGCCTGTCTGCACTGAAACATTACAATCACGTGTGAGCTGTGTTAACCTTGAGTGTTTATGGAAATGGACAGAGCATTTGTTCCGTACAAAGTAGAGCACTACAACTGGAAATCGTGGGAGGGGCCGTATAGCTAATACTTCAATCAAGATACAAGGACACATGGAAGTATGTGGGTGGTGACAGTTAACTCATTTTAAACACACTTATCTCTTTTTGTACGAAAATACAGCCTAAATGGACCTTTAGTTTACTATTAAGATATTTTCCTTTATCGTTGATAATCGTTATTGCTGTCATGAGAATTCCTTTGTATTTCTGAGTTCCTTCTCTTATTCATGAGTTGTCGTGTGGGCCTCACGCTCTGCTTTTGTTGACTCCCAGCCACGAGAGGGCTGAATCCAGGCCGTTCTGTTCCCCACCTGTCCCATCTGATGAAGCTTCAGCGCTCCAGTAAAGACATAAACACGTTTTACATTTTAAAATGTCCTCTCTCACTTGGTAAGAGTTTCCCCCCACAGCAGACCTGCCCTGAATGCAACAGTGAAAGATGTAGTTCTTTGCCTAGATCGGCTTGATGATATGAATGCGATCGATAGTTCTGCAAGAGACAATCGCTACAAATAGAAAATACAAGGCGACAAGAGTCGTTTTTATTCAGGAAGATTGATTGAGGGAAGAAACTGACAGCGTGAGAAAGATTCACAGATTCACAGGAACCAGCTCCTCAGACGGGATTTTTACCAGAGAAAGAGTAAGAACTCCAGAACCTGAACCAAGTGGGAGCAGATTACAGTGATGGATGCTTTTTCCTTTTCCACAACACAACATTGCAGCTTACATCACTTTATACATTAAACGTATGCGTGTCGAACAGTTTTCTTGTTTTGCAGAGTTTGAATTTGAAAGATTTACATTTCATACATCAACATATACATTAGTTTTGCTTTGAATTGAGCCTCAAAGTCGATCTCGCGTGGCGGCTGAATTCTCCCGAGGGGCTCAGTTTATGTGATGTGGATGGAAATCTCGACATTAATATTTAATGTTCGAAGAAAAAAGATGGCGCCATAGAAACCCAGCTTCCTGAAATCACTTTACATTCCATCTGTTTGAATTCACGACCCTCTGTGTACCGGCAGCGCTGCCAGGTCGACGGTGTCGCAGCCTTCAGTGTAATTGTTCCCAGTTTGTGGAGTTAGTGCACTTTGGGGAGCAGAATTCAATAATTTGACGTGCAAATGCAAATTGGCTTGGCCACACAGCTCCGGCCATAATGTTCCCTGTACCAGCTGGTCGTTTCTGAGCCTTGGCAATGCTGCTGAGAAGTGGCTACTGACTTGTGCTGACATGTGGTGTGAAGCTGCACAATTTGATTTCCTCAGTCATAGTCTTCGGAGGACTTTGCAATCTACAGTGAACAACAGTAATTAAGAAGTGGGGAAGAGAAATGTATGACTAAAAAAATGATGTAGGCCGTTGTCCTTTTGTATATTTTAATAGCTCCCATTCAAGTCTAGCCATTATTATTATGATCATCAATTAAAAATCTTGATATTATCTATTAGCATGTACACAAACCAGGTCATATCGAAGTATGTTTGACATCAGGGGACATTCTGTGAACAAATATATAAATAACGTCCCTCTCCGACCTCAAGCTGCCCGGCTGTGCAGAGATGCTCTCCAGCACAACCGTTTACCACCAGCAACAAAAAGTATTTATGTTACCACAGTAAATGGAATCCAGCAGGAGAACAGGCCGAATGCTCCTCAAATGCATTTTTAACATTTTGAAATTCACAGCTGACTAATGACACTTACGTAAAGGAGGGCAGGGTTATGTAATCACTGTCACAGACAGCAGGAAGAACAAAGAACAGATTTCCTGGTCTCCTGTGTTTGGTCCTAATCTGGCTCTTGGCGGTTAAATATAGAAGAGTCGTGTCATCGAGCGGCTACGTATACGACGTGCTAAAGCTATAGGATGTATAGCCTGAATGAAAAAAGATTAAACACAATAAAAACAAGCACAATAACGTTAGATTTCCTAACAATAGGATCAGTGGTTGGATCGTGACCTTCATATGGTTGAATGTGGAAATATGTGTTAAATACAGTCGTGTGTGTTGCGTGACACTGTTGGACAAGAAATGTGAGAGATGAAGTCAGGAAGCAGCTTCAGTTTCTCCGTCTTTCTTCGTCATGTGGTCACGCACCAATGAGGTGTGGTGGACTGTCAGAGAGGCCCCTCCTCCAAGCCGCGCACTGATCACTTCATCAATAATCTATAAACTCACATGTGACCTCTTCCTGTGACCCCCCCCGGGCATGTGCACGCACACAACGAGACGCTCTGAGGGAGTGTGAGAAATCGGAGTCACAGCTGAGGTCGTGAATGGAAAAGCAAACGTGAGACTTTAATGGCAGAGATCCGAGTGTCAGATAAAGTTATGGATCACATGAATCTGACTCTTGGCCCTGTTTTGAATAAAAGTGTTTTGATGAAGTTACATCTGTGCGTTGAATATAAAACTAAAGCTTTAAGAATTATGCAGGTGAAGACCCAGTGGAGAGCACGATTAACCAGCCGTGACGGTATCAGAGTGCCGTAGTTAACCTCCTGTACTCTGGCTGCGTCTGTCGTTTATCTGTGTTCTGGGAAACAACAGTACTTTTAAAGATAAATGAGATATCCTTTGAATAATATTTACTACAACTTTGACCTCACTGAAGTTGACACACTCTTAGCCAAAGTATTTCTCTAATATCCTCATCCCTGTAATCGTAGTTATTGAGTCACTGGTGTTGATCAATTACTCCATCAACCTTTCATGAATAGTATTTTTCTTGTATCTTACAAGAATATTTCATATCTTTTACACTATGTGGTCATAAAAACTTTATTTATAAGGGATAAACATTCCTAGTGAGTCAGACCCCACCAGACGGTCACCACCAGATTAATGGAAACTCACATACGTCATCAATACCCACTGCGCGCGCGCGCGCGCGCGCGCACACACACACACACACACACACACACACGCATCCATTAGAGAGATCTAAGTAATCCAGGGAGTGATGCGTCAACGTAAGGTAAACTCTTTCTGAGAGATTTTACTGTCCCAGTGTGCACAGGAATGTTTTACACACACGCAATAAACCTCTCGCTTTAATTACTTTGAGGCTTGAAAACTCACACACACACACACACACACACACACATACACACACACACACACACATACACACACACACACACACACACACACTAGTAATCACACCCTCAGCACACCCCTCCAGTTGTGCACTTAACTGTATGTAACCTGTTTACACACCAACACACACCATTAGTTACAGTTCATATATTATTGACAGCTGAGTGACCACATCTTTCCAGCTCTGTCGTAACAAGAGGCCTCAGGGTTCAGTGACAGGTCGCCTAGAAACACTGAAGACATCACCCACCTCTCTTCCTTGGGTGTGTGTGTGTGCAAGTGTGTGTGCAAGTGTGCGTTTGCAGTCATGCCCTTCGGTTTCTTTGCATTTGTGTCTCTGTGCGTACACGGGTGAGAGACGGAGGAGGAGGAGGAGGAAGAGAGCGCGAATAAGTGAGTGATTGATTTTATTTGACGCCGTGTAATAAACAAATAAAGAGACTGGAGGCAGCGCTGCCTGTCAGCGAGAGCAGGGATTGCTGTCAGAACTATTAACAATCCCCAACTCTGGCAACTGCACCGTCACTCGTTAAATCCCTTAAATCCTGACTCACAATGCACAACTTTTAAGCTTCCATTTTAACCGCACAGTCTCCCGCCGGTGTCATGGTGCTAAATCAATGAAAAGCCCGTGATGGATGTGGCCTTGCGGTTACATACCTGCACCAATGCACATTTCATTATTATCGAGAGCGGGTTTCTGTGGGAGTCCTCACACTGAGTAGCACCACAAAGGGACAGGAAGCTCACAGGGTCGCATCACAAATCTGCAGGTCACACTGTCTACTGATAAACTAATAGATGTCAGACGGAGGAAAATATGGATTCGGAATTATCTAAAAAATGTTGTTTAATAGAGCACAGAAAACTGGCTGGGTTCAAAACTCCAATTTCCCCAAATTACATTCATGCCTCCTGCACACCAGAGGGTAATCGGGCCGATTTCAGGTCCCTATGATTATGATGGGGGGGGGGTTGCTGACTTGAGGCCAATCTGAACAAATTATCCTGCCAAATTATTCTGTGTGGTGAATCGTAAATATCGAACATGTTTTACAATTTCGCAATCGGGGAGACTAAAATCGATCAGGCGAGCAGATGAGAGCGAGCTGATCGGGAAGCGTCACTAACCAGATATTTCATAACATGTGATTAGAAACCAAATGCATCGGCCTACAGTCAACGTAAGACTTTTGTTTTCCGTACCGACTCTAGTAGGTCCACCTCTACGTTTGTTTTTGTTTTGAGGTCACATTTTTTCACGTGTGTGCGCTCTCACCATCAAAGATAGTATGTCTTTACTTGATATAGGCGAACCAAATATGATTATTAAAGTTCAAAACTGACCAGATGTAACAGTGAGAACAAGCTGGGATCTGTTCACATGTTGAAGATTTATTTTCTTCTCCACCTCGAGACAGTATTAAGTCCACAGGAGCGGCAGCCGACACGCAACACTTCTGAATTCTGCTCAGCGGCGCTCACCACATCAAAGAAAAGCTGATGGTGTCACCGCAGTGGGGCCTTTGAGTGGCAGAGATTTGTTTTCCATTGTGGCCCTTTGCACTGATCTGTCTCCCCCAGTGTCACAGGACGGTAAATACACTTCGAGTGTGTAATAATAACACACACAAACACACCGGGGGAAACACAAAGGGGAAAGAACATTCTGGGGGAGGGGATTTACGTCTCGAGTATCTGTGTGCGTGAGTTGTGTTTACACGTGATTGTGCATTTTATCGTGTGGACGAATGGCACGTGTGTGTTTGTGTGAGATTGAAGGTGTATTGTGTCAAAGCAGACTGAAGCGCTGCCACTATTTGTCACTTAGAGCTTGACTCACCTTCCCACTCACATTTATTAGGCGTCTTCGTTGGCGTCCGATCACATCACTTGTCATTTTATTGCATTTAAATGGTCTGTTTAGTCGTCACTGAGTGATTTAAGGCTATGGAGCTTCACCGTTTGCGGCAGGAAACGAGACTCGGCTCCCAGCCGCGGCGCCTTGGGCCCGCACGGGGCCTCCAGTGACCTCAGCTGGCTGTGGACTGAGGAACTGGCACGCTATCTCCTCCCTGTAGCTGCACCAGTGATTTCTACTGGTTGGTCAGCACGTCGGTCCAGTGGTGGGTTAGAGCTGCACGAGGGTCTGACGTTTTTTACGATTACGCTACTGTTTCACGTGATGTAATAAAGTGGCTGCACACAAAGAATCTCATCAGGGCTTCAAGTGCTGCAGAGGACAATGAGGACACTCGTGATGTGTGTAGACACAGTTTACTTCGGAAGGAAAGAAATGTCGTCTTGAATTTACTTTACATGAGATTGTACAACCTAATATGGGGTTTTCAATTCAAAGGAATAGAGTCAGTTGTCATTTGGGGAAATTATACCTATTTGTTTTGTTGTTTATTTGCTGATAGTTACAGTAGATTGATAATAGATTATTTTTTAGTTGTTTATAGGGACTGCAATATATCACGGTATTACAAAAACTCTGGATATGTCTATGGGCTTAAAGTAGGGATATTAAAATGAGTTATTAGCCTGATCCACATGTGCTTTGAGAGGAGTTAACCTGCCTCATAATCTCGGTTAATTAGCAAAAGTAATGTGATTCACTCTCAGAGTAGGAGCATCCATGTTGTTGTGTAGAGCTGTGAGAGAAGTTTTTATCACCTCATGAAACAAGCTACTTAAAATGAATGAGGCCAAATCCTGGATTTAAGATTATACAATTTAACTTTTTAGTGATTAGAGTTGGAAAACTAGCACCAAGTAGAAAAATACTCCTTTTAAATTGTATGATGCAATAAAGTATAAGTGCATTACTTCTTTTATCATCATGATTTGAAGCTGTGTGGTTCACGTGGGCATACATTGATCGTATTGATGAGAGTTGGATGTGAGTGTTTCCTGTGCTGGTGCTTCTCCTTCTGTTCTGTGAGAAGTACAAACTCTGCTGTGCTCTGAATCCCAATCGCTTTATTAAAGAGAGTACATTTTATATGTTGGGGGGGGTGCTCGTGCCAAACAGTCCGGTGCCAGACAGAACCAACACGAGCAGTAAATTCAGACCACAAGCATTATATGAAAGCCCGGCTTCTCCTCCCGTAATGGCACTCCCTGCCCCACACACACACACACACACACACACACACACACACACACACACACACACACACACACACACACCTGTCAGGAAGCAGTGTTTACCCACAGTGTCTTGTGCCTGGAGGAGTGCATTTCCTGGTAATTGGACCTGACCATCAGTTGTCCTGCGGTCCTGCTTCTGTCCCTGTCGCAGCTTGTGACAGTTTCCACCCTCACTTGTCTCCTGTCTCACACGTTACGTGACAGAGGCTTTTCAGTGCCGGCTTTTCAATGAAATCCGTCTAATCTAATAAGCACTTTGTCTCGTGCCCACCTCTGGACTCTCCTAGAGGGACTTTAAATAGATATGGGTCAAATGGCATCTGTTGTTTTCTTACTTAAATGTCCGGGAAGTTTACATACCTCACATACCCGGGCTCAAATAACATAATGTGCGGTATCTGATGAAGTGAACCCCGCCCGTCTGCCTCTCTAAGTACTTTTAAATGATCCGTATCTTACCCTGACTTCCATGTAACCCCATTCTTCGCCCTCCCACGCTTCCCTCCTCGTCTGACTCATCCTCTTTTAGCTGACCGCATGTTGTCCTGCAGTCCCACTTCTGTCTCGACAATTCTCCCGACATTTGGAACCCGCCTGTCTCTCCTCCTCCTCCTCTTCCCTTTCTCCCTCTCTTCGTCCTTCTCTCACTCATAATGGATCATCAGGAGTCTGTTCTTGCACTTACATATTTTGGGCCAAAGTTTTTCTCACATATCTTCCCCACACTATCACTTCCTCTGACTTTAACTCCGTACATCTGTTTGATATCTGCGCATCGCCCAGATGTTTGTGGTTCATTTGTTCATTAAACACGGTCACACACACGGTCGTGGTCTTCCAGGATCAGATATTTCTCCTGCTGAACCGTTCATGATCCAGAAACTGTGTCCCTGGGCATGGTCTGTATATATAGAGATTCGACGACATGGCGGCTCCCTAGATATGAAGTGTCTGGCTGCAGTATAGTACAGGTAATAAACCAAGCTTCCTCCATGTTAGTGGATGGGACACGGAGTATACGTCAAATATATTTGTTTCAAAAATGATTTCTGTGTTTTAGATAGTTCTTATCACACTGATGCAAGTTCAAGTGTTCATTTCCCTGGTAAGTTTGGTCTTAATTTTCACTTCCATCGCTCCATCCCCCCAATCACTGACTCCTCCTCCAAATGTGCGAGATTGCAACAGTCATGGTGCCGAGGGTAAGTCTCAAGGTTGTCGTCATGACGATCACGCTGACATCAAGTGTCAAACACGCCCACCATCAATAGTTAAGCAAGCCTTACGTGTAAGTCCTGTCTCAGTATGAATTTGGGTTAGACGAGAACCATTCTATTCTATTATCTTCTATTCTGATCTATTAATGTTATAACTGTGCTTTTCCAACTATGACGAGTCAAACTGTCTGTTTAAATTCTCGTAAGTTGCCAATATTGGAAAAGATTAAACCGAGAAGATTGATACACTCCCGTGTCTTCAATATGCAGCCGGAGCCAGAAGATCTAACTTTTTGTGATTTTCATTATCATTCTGCAAAAGTCTGCTAAGCTACTGCTCCATGATTGATGATTTCTCCTCTGCCTGTATCTCCATACACCTTCTCTTCGTCCGTCTTTCTTTCTAAGTGAATGAACACAATGTTCTCCATGATAATATACTGCAGGTTATTTACTCGCCCAATGTGGTTTGGTTGGCTTGTTTGCCTGAAATGCTCCATTTGTTCTTGTCAGTAAACGCACTGCACGGTGAGCAGAGTTGTGTTTTGCTGTTGTGGTAACTGTTGTTTTACCTTTGAACTCTCACACCCCCGATGAATCATGACTGCATGTCGTCTAACTGCTGCTCACAGACTGATCAAAGAGCCCTGAGCAACAAGAAGCTTCACCTCGATGCTTTCTGAAGTGATTTCTCACTCTTTGGTAACAAGCAGACGAAGCAGCAGTCCGCTGATTTATGTTTGCTATCATTTTTGCTTCGTGTGTGTGTGTGTGTGTGTGTGTGTGTGTGTGTGTGTGTGTGTGTGTGTGTGTGTGTGTGTGTGTGTGTGTGTGTGTGTGTGTATGTGTGTGTGACAGCTCAGACAGACTGATTTCCAAATTCGCCAGGAACTCCAGTTTCTTATTTTCCTCCAGACTGTCTCATTTATAGCTTGTGGCAGACGTCTTCCCTTATGATAATGAATATTTGTAGAGTGAATTCAAATAGCATGGATTTGGTTATTGTTAAACTGACTGAAGTCGGGTCAGGTATGACCCCATTTGCATGTAGAGCTACACACCTTTGGCAAAAAGAGTTCTCAGCAGGGTCACTACTGGTCGAAGGGACGTTTTGTCATGTTGGAATGTTTGTCCATCTCTTTTGGACATACCAGTCTTCATCATGATGAGTGCTTGCTCTCGTCCCTCTCTCGTCATCTGTGGCGTCTTTTGTCCTTGACGTCCTTTGGTCCGACTTGTCCTCTGGTGGCTTTTTATTGTCCCCCAGAACAACAATTGTCAGAATACAGTTTGCTAATTGTAGAAACTTTTTATCGTAGCCACAGCGGTCCAGCCTATGGATTAGCTCGGTTTTCCCAACTACTGGGTTACTACAGCGCCACCTGTGGGTCAAAACCATTTAACTGGGTTGTTAAATGGTTTAGTTTTGCTCCATAACCATTGACAGAATTTTAACTAACAGATTTTAATATTTAATTCAAGCAAAACCCTCTGTCTCTTTTGGAATTACCAGTAGAGCTCTGGTTATTTTTCATCTACCTGTGTCTGCTGTCGAGAAAAATAATTTAGATTCTCTTAAACGTCCCAGCTAAAATTATTAACGGTGCATGTGCAAACTCTGGTGTCCTCGAGTGAGTTATTTTTTTTTAATACCATCTGGATTGACGTCTGCTGTTTCATAGAATTAGCGGCTGACGCACCAATTGGATTACAAGGGCTGCGCAAGCAGCAGCCGGGTAGAGCAGCATCAATCTGTAGATTAGATTAGATGATTAATGATCATCATGAGAATAATGGGCTGTGGCAGCAAACACACAATACACACACAGGGAGGGTGATATAATAATTGAATATTGACTTATGCACTCAGATGGGAGTGTATCAGTTGCACCTGGAAAGATTTATTATGGTATTAAAACCACATTTCAGTTTAAAGCTGGGCTCAGACTAAAGGAACAAATTTAACCCCAATTCAGCCCCCGTGAGAATCGGAGGAGTAATCTGGTCTGAAACCGATGTTCGGCCCAGATTATCTGAGAGTGTGAGGGGTCACAGAAACATTTTCTCCTTTAACTGTCAGCAGAATCATCTAGGCTGACCCGATGATTATTGAATGTGTTTGATATTTAGGATTTAATATCAGGATGACTAGGTCAGTGCTTTCAGAGCAAAACCCAGGAGAAACGAGTCTAGTTTTTGAAATGGCGACTGCGAAGCGAGCTAGCAAACTGCTGCTGAGGAATAAACAGGCTGTGGGGACCGCGTCTCCCCAGACTCGTTTCTTCTGCCTTCGTCTTATATCACTGAAAGCATCATTACGGTTGTCGCACCACGCCAGTCTCTATTGTCTTTGTCTTGTTTACACCTTCTCCCTCATGAGATCACGTCAGAGAGGCTGACGTGTGCTCGTGTTAGAGATTAGAGAGAAGGATGTCTGCAGAGATTCTCCTGCAGTTCGTGATGCAACCTAATTTCAAAAAGGAATTGTATAACTCCCGTAGTCTGAGCCCAGTTTTGTATTATACAATTACACAGATACAAAAAACTACAGTTTGAAGTTAGATAATCAACTTCTCAGGATCATATCAGTGCAATCCAAGAAGGGCCCTTTCTTAAACCATAGTCAACAATGTTATTACTCTGGGTGTTGTCCCTAAATCCAATTTGACCTAATTTGTCATTTACCTTAATCCATCCCAGTTGCAAACCCAGAACGTTATGGTTTTCTTCTTCTTTGCATTGATTACAGGGGCTGGTCCCATACGTAAACCACCTAATCCTCTCAGTGTTGCTTTAATTCTGAGCTGCAGGGTTGTTCTTTGACTTCTGGCTCTGTGAGCAAACTGATCGGCTGAGGACGGAGAGGTCTGAGGGGTCTGACCTCATCGCTCTCTCACCGAGCAGACCCATCCACTGGGTTTCAAACCAGCTGACATCAGTGCGCAGAGCTTCATTGAGTTCTCCTCACTGCGTCAACATCTCCCCTCTCCTTCTCCAACCAACATGTCCTCCTTTCTTCCTCCCCTCCTCCTTCCAGCCTGCCGAGGAATCCCCTTTGATCTGTGGTATGACAGCAGCTGCACTGTGCAGCTTCCCACAAGCACATCAATCAACTGACAAGGGCTGTTTCTGCTCACACACTGGTCACAGAGCTGCGGAGAGGTTCTGGGGAGCTTCTGGCAGATTGGTCAGTTTAAAACCGAAGTGATGGAAACATAAATAACATTAGATGTGCAGGCAGACATGGATGGACATGCTATAAGACAACAGTGGCGTCCGGGAGATTTACGAACCGTACCTTTTATATTTACCGAGTCACTTTGCATGCATGGGGTGTCTGTGGCTCAGGTGGTAGAGTGGGTTGTCCATTAGCGGCAGGATTGGTGATTCATGGTGTCCTTGAGCAAGAGGCAGAAACTCTGAAGGTCTTTTTCTGCTCTGTTAAAAGTCAACAGGGGAATAATTACACTGCAACTCAGACTGCAACTGACCATTCTCTGAACCACGTGCCGCAACGTGGCATGCTGTACATTTCACAGCTTCAGTTTTCATTAGTCTTTCAGACTGTAAATCAATGACTGATGCAAACATTCCTTAAGGAAGGAAACATATCAAAGCTCCAAGCAAACGCAAACGCTCAGATTACAAGAGTCCCTGCCATCTGTTCCAAGAAGCTGCGCTCTGATTGGTTCGCTGGATGGGAAGGTGATTATCATTGGGTGATGCAAAGGTCCAGTGACCCAGCACAGTCAATTTACAACCTCTGTAGGTCCGGACTGTGTGTGTGTGTGTGTGTGTGTGTGTGTGTGTGTGTGTGTGTGTGTGTGTGAGAGAGATCAGTATCAGCAGGTTGTTCTCCTGTGAGTGCTGTATTCAGATTAGGTCACACCACTAGAGAGTAATCCCTCTTTGATGAACATATGTTTTAATCCCACAGCCGTGCAGAAATCCACACGTCACATGCTGTAAAACCCAAAAGGAAAAAGGAACAAGAAGGACAGAGGCTTTCTTGAGGAAAGACGGAAGTGAGACAGAAATGGAAAAGAGCCTGAGGTGCCACAGAGAGAGAAAGAAACGGGGGATTAACCATGAGAAGCTGCCAGGACATGGACTTTTTGGCCTGACACACAAACACACACACATTATCACACACACACGCACACACACACACACCAACCTGGAGATGGATTAGTGAGTGGGGTCGTTTCGAAGCAGATCGGATGAAATGGTGACTCACTGTGTCTGGTCAGAGAGTTGTTGAGGGATGCATTTGTGTGTGTGTGTTTGTGTTTGTGTGTGTGTGTTTGTGTGTGCGTGTGTGTCACAGTCTCATTACTGAGAGCAGTCAAGCCAGGTCCGTGGAGATGATGCTGCCACAGACCTCGTTAGGAATCCTTGCCTCTAACTTCACCCTCAGAGTACACAAACTCACGTGCACATATAGCTCTTCAAACAAACACACACTAGATTTCATCATTCCCTCTTTTCTGTAACACACACACACACACACACACACACACACACACACACACACACACACACACACACACACACACACACACACACACTAGCCACACACAAATGCTGTTGGTTGTAACAGAGGGCAGGATTTGATACGCAGCTCTAATAAAACATATGGCTTTTAGGTCCTAACACGTGATTCTGTCACTCCTTTTATCTCTTTCTCTCTCTCTTTATATATATATGTGTGTGTGTGTGTGTGTGTGTGTGTGTGTGTTTTACAGAAAGGGGGAAATGATGAAACTAAGTAGAAAGTCTATGAGGCAGTGAAGCAACAGAGGCAGAAATATGTCCGCTTCCATATCAATCTTTGATTATTGGTTTTTCTTTCTGTTTTGTTTAACATCCTCAGTTTAAATATTTGCTGGTTAACCAAATATACTTGGATTTTGAATCATTGGTTGGATAAAACAAGACATTTGAAGACATCCCCTTGGACTCTGAGAAACATGGCTCTGATCATTTTATGAATAAATAATCAATCAGGCAAATAATCAGCAGATTAATGGATAAAGAAATAAAGTTTAAGTCGTAACCCTGTAATTAAAATCTATTATGTGGTTGATAATATAAATTTTTAGTCATGTAATTTCTTACATAAGCCGTTTTCAGGCATGAACAATGCAGCAGCAATTTTTTTCGAAATTATTTTTAATCACAGAACAAATTCTAGGATTCAGTAACATTTTGGCCTCCTGCTATTTGAAAGGGTTGCTCCTATATTACCAGTTGTGTTGAGACGTGACCCCTCATCGCTCATGAGGGGTCATAGGGGTTAGAGTGCGAGAGGTGGCGAAAACAGACGAGACACCAAACTGAATTATGTCGGCTAATTGACAGTTACAGGTGTCGGGCGCAGAGCCAGGAAACGTCATGAGTAGATGTTCGGTGCCTGGTGAGAAAAAACCTGTAGACATCTGTATACCTGTGCCTGTCGGGATGGTAAAGTGATTCCCCTCATTCCTCCTCAGCTGTACGTGCACAGTGAAGCACAGAAAGTCAGTCGTGTGAAGTTTGCTGCGTTCTTTGCAATTCAGGTTGAGGGTGTGATAGCAGTGAGTAACATAAACCAGCTAATTCTTCCTTCTGTGAAGGAGACAGACGAACACACACACACACACACACACACACACACACACACACACACACACACACACACACACACACACACACGTTGGCTGGTAGCAGTGACTGGTCCAGATGGCAGGAAAGCAGAGGGTATTAATGGATAAAGTGAGGGAGATGGCGGAGGGGGTGGGGCCCTCAGCGGGGGCGAGAGGGTTAAATCTCCCTGATTGGAATGCACAGCTGCACCGGCACTCACACACACACACACACACACACATACGCAGACGCACACTTACACACAGCTGAGTATGTGCGGACTGCGCAGAAGTTTCTGGAAGTGTAGTGAGACTTCACAGAACCCTGTGACTCAGCAGTGGAAGTCTGCTTCATGTCTGTCTGCCCATTTTTAAATGTTTCTCTGTCATTTCCATCACATTCTGTCTTCTCTGGTTCACTGTCTCAACTTTTATCCAAGTTTTGTGCCTCAGATCACTTTAGTTCACGATGATCATGTTGCATATATATCGTGTACGTCTTTATACCGTATGTCCGCCCTGCAATCTGCTGGTGACCCTGACGGCGTGGACCCCCACCTCTCCACTCCCCCCAGCCCCACCCAGGGCCCTTAAACAATAAGTGGTGTAGATAATGGATGGATGCACTCTAGCACTGTAGCGGCTCATTAACGCTCAGCATTAGATGAGTAAACAGAGACAGACATGGCCTTGTCTGTACTCCGAGTTCATTTTATGCGCTCATATTTGTTTGTGTCTTCTCTAACCTTACAGACATGGACAAAACAGAGGAAACGGAGCACAGCCAATATTTCAAGTCAGATGATCGGAGGAATACATTTTTATGTTTGAGAAGAAACTTTGCAAGATGGTACGTTGGATGATCGCGGTTGTTGACAACACGGCTGCTTTTGCGTGATCATCACAACCCTCCTCTGCCATTGTTGCGCTGCCCTTTATTGGAGATATTGACAACCAAACCAATGTAGATGTATGCAGGCAGTGACAGTTCCATCATTTGAAAATGACGCATGGCTTTTTAAAGGCAGCATAAATGAGCCTAAACGATCATACCTGTCCCATCAAGCCACGAGTTTGGTGCCTTTGGTTCTTCAGCTTGCAAATCGTTTCTTCGCTCTTTTCTCTTTTCCATTTTCTTGTCTCCAACGTCCTACTTTTCACTTGCATCCACTCACATTGCATCTTTGTAAAAGGGTCTAAATTATGCACGACGTCCAACATCCTCATGCTTCAGAGTTCAAGGGTCACATGGCGAGTGCATCCAAGGAGGGTCTGCCATGCTTAAGTTAGCCTATACCTGCTAAAAGCTGTTTTGTGATAATCAACCCTGTCACCGGCCCCCCCCACAACTAGCCCTGCTCACCACTTTCCACTCAGCCACCTCGAACCCTTATCTTAACGCACAGCGTCTTATTTGCTGTCTCACTTTGTGTGTGTCTCTCTGCAGGAGCCCACGATGTGACAGTGTAGACTCATCCGACAGCTGTTCGGGATACGCTCACTGGAGTGGAACGTCGAGCAGGAACACGGCAATTAGTTGAGTAGACAGTTGTTTTAGTGGTAGACAGAAGAAGTAAAGGACAGTAAAGCCACCGTGGTGTAGCCGGTTACCCTGTTTATTTACTGCTACGTCACTGAGAGGAGACGTAGCAGGCACATTAATCTGAGGTGAACACGACGTCGCCACCTGTAGCTCAGTGCAAAAATACTAAACTAAATTGTTTATTGTTGAGAGGTTCTGAATACATTTTGTATTCTTGTTTGTGGTGTTACGTGATATTTTAAAACGTAAACCAACTCGTGATTGGTCGAGCGTGTTTATCAGCGTGACCTCACTACTGCGGCTTCATCCCCTGATCGACTCCAAATGCGCAATATGGCAACGTTCATGTCCTTGATATTTTGGCTTCATTTGTGGATAGTGGGAGGAAGTGGAGACGCGTCGTACCAGTTGATGAAAACACCCAAATGGATCCAAGTTGTCGACTTTGATCACATAGAATGATTTCCCTGGTGTTGTTGTTTTGCACATTCAAGCCATTTTGATGAGTGTGTGTGTGGGAAAGAACAGATGTGAGGAGAACATGGTTATTCAGCTCAATTTCCTGCAGCAACATGTTTTCACTGACGTTTTATACACAGCATGAGGAGGGCTGCTGTTCTGTGTGTGACGGGCCGTGTACAGCACCAGATTATAATCCAGATGTTTGATGTGTCATTACTGCTGCTCTGACACGTCATCCCTCTCTCTATCCCTTTGTGTTCAGTGCTCTCTCTCTCTCTCTCTCTCTCTATATATATATATCTACCTGTCTCTCTCTCTCTCTCTCTCTCTCTCTCTCTCTCTCTCTCTCTATCCATCTATCTATCCATCTATCTCTTTTCGTTTGTATACCTCTATTAATCTCTGTCTATTCCCTCTCCCCCCTTAGGCCTCAGCCTCTCTGTGCCTCTCTGAACTGGTTTGAAGTCGACCAGTGGGGGAGCATGTGGGTGAGAGCGCCCGGGCACCTGCAGGTCTTTGTATTGGAAATTGAGTTTTATATTTTTTCATGAGGCCAGCAGGTAGTAAGTACCTGCGTGTGTGCGTGAGCGCGCGCGTGTGTGTGTTTTCAGTAGATGAAAGCAGACAGGCTGCAGACACAACAGAATAATCACTGCAGAAATCACAGCAACCAGGAATCAGATCCACATGTTCAAAGGAACATTCCTACGCGAGTCTTCGCTGTTCAAATACCCAGATAAGACACACAGATATGATTATGTTCAGTTTAATAGTCCAGAGAACAACCTAATATGCTTATTGATGGGGAAAGTTGCATTTAGCCTGGTAGTATTGCACAGAGAGGAAACTAATCTGTATTTAATTTGGGATTTATGTAACACTGACAATCGAGATACACTTCATTTGCAGCCATTGTGCCAGTTTAAGCTTTGAAACCTAGACTTAAAAACAAAAAAGGATTAGAAATGTTTGAGGAAGAAGAACAGTATGGCTAAAATAGCTTGTGTGCATATGTTTGTTATTGTCTATGTGTATGTATGCAATGATGCATATAGTAGGTGTGAGTGTGTGTTTGTGTGTGTACATAAATCCCTTCACATCTCATTCATTGTTCATATAAATATATATATATATTTGAAGTCATTGTCTCAGTAGCTTCTGTCTGAGCTGCAAAAGAAACAGTTTTTTGTCAAATTCAAAAATCGCATGCACGTCTGTTTTGTATATTTCAGTCTTTGTAGAATCAGTCGGACGTGCATGAGCCTGATTTCCACTCAGTGTTAGGACATGAATGGATGTAGACATGTTCTCAATCAATCAATCAATCAATCAATCAATCAATCAATCAATCACTCAATCAATCAATCACTCAATCAATCAAATCTGTCTCCATTTGTCACCAAACATTTACAGCTGCGTGTGTTTTGGTGTGAGGTGAACGTTAAATGTAGGAAAGCGGGTAGAAGATGCTGTTTTGTTTGTATGGTACAAACCTTAAGGTTCAATTCCCACACAGCCACTGATTATCTCTGTGATACAAACCCCGGATCCCTCTGGATTCAAACCCTCTCGAGGATTCCCCTTTCAGACATTTCTTACATAGAGGCGCCCCCACTGCTAATCCAGATTTCATTTCAAATGTCAAGTGCTGCTATAAACCCACAGCACAGTGGCAGGACCACGAGCACCTCAGCTGGGTGAAGCTGCTGCGTCGTTCAGTGGCAAAGTGTCTCAGCTGACTTGTGAGGGAAGAGAGAGCTGCAGTCTGATATAGATCTGCCGTTCACTTTTACATTACCCTTCTACAGTAGCCGTTCATTCTCTATACCACTAAAAGATTTAGTGTTCAGTGGGAAGAGAGTACGACAACTGCATGATGATTGCATAAACACACCCACACACTGCTAATGTTAGGTCAACAAAGCTACAGTAAACTTTCTTATGAGTTGCTTCTAAGTCGTCTCAGTTTGTGCCCTGAGCGAATCTGTCCTGTGGGTTTCATTCTGTGCTGGAGGGAAACTCCGCTGCCTTGTCACAGCAGTCGTCAGCGGCTGGTTGCTGAAGTTACCCTCTGCTGCAGCTGACTGGCTGATATCGAGCGCTGAGTCTTTCTGGCAGGCAGTCGTTTATTTAATTATTTGTTTTTGAAAAAATCTCCTAAGTAGAATGACGTTGAAGTTTTTGATGTTTCATGATGCTCAGTTTCATTCCAGCGACACGGACGCCAAACAACCATCTGAGACTACTAGCATCTTGATAAGCACAGCCACGTAAACCTGTTCAAGTGAATGCATATGGATTGTGCACACACACACACACACACACACACACACACACACACACACACACACACACACACACACACACACACACACAGATAGAAGCTGTCTGATAACGCACCGTGTCTGTGTGTGTGTGTGTGTGTGAGAGATTATGTAACAGTTCCCTCTGTTCTTGTTGTATTCATGAATACACAGATATGTTTGTCTTCTTCCTAATTAGAATGATAACTTGGGCCTGCAGCTTGAAAGAGGGATGAAACACACCACACCTTTATTTCTTGCGTAACGCTTTTGAGCTAGATTTCAATAATACATCACCAATATGCATTTTTCAGTGGCTTTGTGCAAATACAGTGGTGACACACGCTCATGCCTGCACATGTACGGTATAGAAGAGCCCGTGATGCTGCTGCTGCTGGGGGAAGCCCTCCGAAAGAAGAAGGTGTAGTGTCCTCCCACCCACACAATAACGTCAGCAGGTCTAATAAGATGACTCCAGTCCCCAGGGTGGAGGTGGTGCGGGGGAGGACTGGATGAGGATGAGACGGATAGATTCGTAGGTTTAACTAAGATAGATGAAAGGGGATAAGGTGAGATAGAAAAACCAGATGATGCCCAAATCTTCAGAAACTATTCCTGGACGTTGTTTGCTTTTTCATTCATTACTTCAGTGAGACATCTTTGGTGTGTTTGTCCTCAGTCTAACAGTGCAGCCAGGCAAACCCATACTGTTTTTAAATATACTGCATGGTGCTCTGGCTACTCCTACTCATGTTTTTATGATTCCCAGACCAAACATGATACTCCTTATACATGAGGAAAATGCATTCATAATTTTATGCATCAGGAAAAGACTGTAAAATTTGATCTGCGTCTGATCGGATGTCTCATTTTTTAGATTAGTATGAAAATCCATCACTCTGTGTGTGTGTGCATGTGTGTGTCTGTGTGCGAGCGTGTGTGCGCGATGGCTTTCCTTTCTCCTCTACTGTACTTCAAAAATCCCACTTAGTAGGATCCAGTGATGGTCGCTGATGAGACGGAGGAGATGAGAAAAGCAGGAAGAAAAAAGGCTGGATGATGAAAGCGTGGGAGTCAGAGCGGAGGGTGGGACGGGGGGGGGGGTGTTATGGGATGGGGGGATGGGGGAGGTGGTCGGGACAGACAGGGAATGGAAGGCAGAGAGCGCAGGCTGACGGATGAGTATTGATTATCTGTGGGAAGCACAGGCATTTGTATTGATTTAGACTGGTGGCAATATATACTGTAGAAATGGGTGGGAAGAGAGATGTTTTCCTTCCTTTAGATGTAACGCATGCTTTTCTGAGGCAGCGTGTGCACGAGGGTCGGAGGAGAAGATCAGGTAGTAGTGAGAGGAGCCCTCGAGCAGATTCAAATCAGCCTTTGTCAATGCAGCAGTTAGTGGAGTGGAACTGGAGCCAACATTTAAAAAAACCTTATGGGAGCCGGTTTGGGGCCAAGCCTATGGTAATGAGAATATGAGCTGAAACTCTGTGCATGACGGAGAGACAGGTGTGTGTGGGGTGTGTGCTGACTGGAGCTCGGCCTGACACCACACTGCATGCTTTAGCTCACAGCTGAGAGGGGAGACACACACACAGACACACACAGCAGATTCATTCCTCCTGTTACGACCAGCGAGTCTTCACAGTGGATGTTACTTTACCACAGACAGATCCTAGGAAAGTGTGATACAGTAAGAATCGGGGGGCTTTGAATAACCCTGTTATGTGTGAATAAATAAATCCACTATCCTCCTTTCAAACAACTGCAGATTAAACACAGTTAAAATTCACTGTTCCCCTGTTCTTATTTTGTTTTACATAAAAGCCACGAGTGTCTCCGTCGTCCTCCTCGGTCTTGCTGCTTCAAAAGACTCCTTAATTGGCTCGCAGGCTGCCAGGGGTCTTGAAGGAGAAGCTAAACCTTTTGGCAAATGATTATTTTGATCAGCGCAGTCTAGTGTGATGAGGTTGGCGAGCGGCTTCTCGTCTGTGTGCCCAGCATTTATCCAGATCCTGCCAGGGGAGCTGATGTTTGAGCAGGATCTGTGGAGTGCACAGGTTATGGCTGTTCAATAAAAAAGACTGAATTACCGGCTGTGTGATTACAACAAATCTCACTGTAACGTAATTACACCGATTCCAAGAGTCCAGCAGCCAGAGGGTTGGTTGCTACTACTTTTAAAATGTTTTCTTACCCAGCTGAGTCCGTCCTCTTAAGATCCTGTGTAAATGATGATTTAAACTAATTAAGTTTATGCATTTCAAAGTAGGGACTATGGATTTGTGGCTTATCACCGTGCATCCATTGCTCCACGGGCCTAACCGCTGCATCTGCGTGTCCGGCACTTTCTGGATATTTCTTTACTCAAATCAGTTGTGCAAACATGTGAGTGTGTAGATTGTACGTCTCATATCCCTTTGTACAGTATATGAACTAATCCCTGATTACATATGGTTGATGGGGGATTGGCGTGCTGGTCTGCAAGTTAGAGATAACCACCAATGAGCACACTCGTCAAAAATATGCCAATAGATTCCCTGAGCATTGATTAAGATTAAGATACAATGCAAATTGTTTGGATGAAAACTTTGGGTGCATCAATAAGTCAAACTTTATTTGCAAAGCACCTTTCATTACTTTCACCTTCCACAAGTTCAGACATTTCTCAAGATATTGAGTAGGGTGAGAAAGCAAATGTACGAGTCAGGTGATACGGACATTTTGATCCAGCCAGTAGGTCTGTTGAAGATATTTCTGAAACACAGTGGACAAGAAACTGCAAGAATACAAATATATTGGGATCAATAACAGGTTCCTGTGGTTCCTGTGGTTCCTGTGGTTCCTGTGGTTTCTGTGGTCCTGGGCAGCACTCGGGCTGCATAGTTCTGAATCAGCTGAAGCTGGTTTTGAAAATTATGGGGTAGATCGGATAGTAGAGCAACACAGAAACATGTATTGGTTTTTCTGTGTCACTCAGAAAAAGAAATGGAAAAACTTTATGACGTTTTAAGGTGATAAAAAGCTGATTTTAAGACAAGCGTGAAGTCAGATCAGAGTCAAAGATATTTTTTTCATCACCTAAATAATAATGATCTTAGAAGTGAACTCACCCAAACCCAGTGATTTCAGGATTTCAGGAGTTTCACTTGTCACAGCTTCTTCATTGACTTTCTGCTGCTCGTCTTCCTCGTCCTCCAGCGGGAACAAGAGCAGTACTGGTAGGTCAGAGCAGTTTTATTGGTTTTTCTGTGAGTCATCCACTAACACACACATAACCTTTCAGTCTTTGTCGCCCTTGAACATGTCCCGCAAACTCTTTTTTTATTAATCTGTGACCGTGTTTGACTGGTCAGATTTTCATCCAATCAGCTGTCAGATTTGAACCCTGAGCGATGCTTTGAATCTCTTTCATTCTCTGTATCCTGTTGTCAATTACTGTCAGGTTTCTGCCAGGCTCTTCCTGTTGATGTCAGCGGGAGTCTACCAGCGTGGGGCCTCGAGCTGAGCTGCTCACGAGCCACATTTACAGCCACCTCACACCAGCGTAAACCTCTGTGTCTTTCAGTCCGTCTCCCCCTGAGTCTTTATCACACTGAAACACTCTTTATTAAATATATATAGTATGTATATGTGATCGATCTTGGAAGCAGCGCCGGAGTTTAAATTGATTGTCAAATCAAACTGCCCATAAAGATGTTGAAGAGGCAGTTGGCTGATTGAATACAGGCGGCGGAGCATGAAAAATATACCGAACAGAATGTGAGATATAATGTTGATTATGAGCAGATGCATAAACAAGCCAATTTTTCAATTTCCCATTATTGAGGCTTTACTTCCATGCTCACTGTGACATGAAGGAGAAAGATAAAAATCCATTTAGCCAGTGCTGGGTGTGATTGACATCATATATGTTTATGAGCTCACACAACACTTAAGATTCAATCGTGGCAGATGTCCTTTAGCAGTAAACGGTTTTCAATAGAATCATGTTGCACAGTTCAACGCGCCGCTCTTTCTCCTGTTGGTTGGCCGACGTGTTCGGAGACAGCTCGTGCGTTGCAGTGAAACCAACGGCTCACGGGCTTTCTGCAAAGCAATTATGGATCCAGACCAGAAACTTCCAACTGGCTCCTCGTGTGAGGATCAGTTACTCACACTGGTCTGGTACGTAGGCCAGTCAAACCAGAATCAGGTCTGTTGAATGAGACCTTGTGATAATCCGTTTTGCTTTTATGTGGAAAAAAAGTATTTTGTGGCCAGAGGAGGTCACTTGTTCTGCAGTTTTAACTGTGGTCACTGGTCTAAATCACATAATCTTATACATCTCATAATGAAAACCCAACAAGTTTACTATCTATATCATATTTAAATGTTTATAGGAGATGAAGACACCTTTAATCTCCCCTGAGCACCTCTTTAATACCTTGTGTTTCTATAGCTACAGATTATAACAGTGATACAAAATGAAATAATATCAATAATCCCACTTTAAGGTGCAATGCCTTTATAATAACAATGATTCTAACAATCCTAAATTTCTGTGCTGACTGTGGAACCGCACAAACTAATATATTTTTCATAGCGTTTCCATTATCTGCCTCTGCCTGCATGGTGATGCATGAAACACTGCGGTGCGTGCGCGCCCAACTTGGCTCTCTCGTGCCTGTTTTTCGCGCGCGTGTATGTGTGCGCGTGTGCGTGTGTGTGTCCCACTGTGCGCTACGTCTCCATAGCCAGGCATCACGTCACGTGTCAGGGCTCCCGGGTCCTGGGCCAAGTTTTTTTTTTGTTCTCCTCCTCCTCCTCCTCCTCCTCCTCCTCCTCCTCCTCCTCCTCCCGAGTCAGATCATCCACGGAGCTCCGGCACAGCCACACGGCCCCGACCCTCCCGTGCGCATCTCCGCTCCACGCTGCGTAAAAACCAACACCTCGGCGAACATGGACGGATGGATGGACGCACGGCCGTGGAGGGACTGATGTTCCCGTTCAGTCCGACACGAGCTGCATTCTCTGATCACTTTTATTTTGTATTTTCAAAGGATTATTACGTTTGATCTGTGGAAAAAAGGCGAAAGAAGTAAGGAGGGGATTTTTTTTTTTTTTGTTGGTGTGTGTGTGCGCGCGTCGAGGAGAGACAGGGAAGCTCCGGGTTGCTGAGGAAGGCTGGTGCGCGACAGAAACACGGAAAGTCACGGATCATGCTTATGGGAACTTCCGATTCCGTCTCGATAAGGTATTTTTCACGAGAATAAAGTTGCTCCACAATGTCTGACACGTTTTTAGCATCTATGTGTTCACTTTTAAAACAAGGAGAAACGCAGGTGATGGGCTCTCCACTCCCTCCGGCGCTTTTCATTTCCTTTGTCACCTTTTGGAAATGCATGTGCGAGGACTTTCCAACATTATTCTGATCAGAGCAGGGTTCATGTTTTTCATTTGATCCTTGAGGAGCGCGCAGAACTGCCTCCAACCTCAGATGCGCTTTTATCTTCCAAACGACAACAAAGCCCATTTTACATAAAAAGCCCATAACAGGGACAAGTGGATTATCATTACCAATGTTTAATTTATGTATGTCATGTCATAATCATATTAATAATGATAAAAATTGGGATTATTGTGGCCATGTATTGTTTTCTTCTTCTTCTCTTTTGCGCATTCCCTGCCCACAAATGTGTGGTGTGGGCTAAAGAAGCTCCAGCAGAGCAGAGTAGTCCATCTGTTCCATCACATAGCAACAGGAAGACAGAGGGAGACACAGTGATAAAAACACTCACTATTCCCACTATGTCACTATATGATTGTGCAGCGCTCCTCTGGCTTATTGTCATCTCGGTCCACTCGATTCATTTTGTGTCTCTCTTTGGTGTAAAAGCAAATAATTGTCCGTCTGTGGAGCCGAGTAGCGAACGCACTGTATCACTGATGATGTGTTCGCACAATATCTCTCTGATGTTCCACAGGGACTCACTGTTGTGCACGGTGATTTTATTTTCTATCAGAGGCAGAGGGCCGCTTTTGTTCTTTTCTTTTAAGTGGAGAGAGAGAAACAAAAGGGAGAGGGGGGGGGGGGGGGGGGGGGGGGGGGGGGGGGGGGGACACACAATGTTTAGAAGTGACAAGGAGCTTTGTGAAATAGATGCTCGTGAAACGCCTCGAGCGCTGCCAGGTTAGTAAGCAAATATTGAAAATCTGTGTAGGGATTGATTGCAAAGCAAGTAGTCCTGCCCCCCCGAGGGGACGGGAGGAGGAAAGTGTTTATTTGTCTTTTCCCTGTGTGACTCGTCTCCAGTGGCTCTTTGCTGAGTTGATCCCCGTCCTCTTCTCTTTCTCTCACTATTTCTCTGCGTCTCTGCAAATGTTCTTTTCCTCCGTCTCTGTTGCTCTGCTGTCCACCTCCCTGTCCCTCTCCCTCTAACCTCCCTCTGTCTGACCTCCCTTCAGAGTGGCTCTGCCTGATGCTCTATCATGACTGATGGCGAGGGGAGAGCGCGCTTTCAGTACGCAGAGTGCCAGGAGGGGCAGGAGGAGGTGCAGGAGGAGGTGAGGCTCGCCATACCGACGCCCTACAGGAACGATGCCCCGGGTCACGATGATGACCCTGGCGGAGGCAGTGATGAAGAGGAGGAGGAGGAGAAGGAGGAAATTGAGAGGAGAAGGGGGCGTAGGAGCAGCCGTGGTCAGGGAGGCGAATGGAGTCCTGAGGTTCAGGAGCATGAGGAGCAAGAACCGGAGCTGGAGGTGGAAGTTGGACCAACACTGGGAGTTCGCATCAGGGCTCCTATCCGCGATCCAGACTGCGTCTCCGAGGAGGAGGAGCAGCAGCCGTACCCGGCCCTGGTGCCCGTGGCCTTCCTCTGCTTAAAGCAAACGACCAGGCCTCGAAACTGGTGTCTCCGTGTCGTCTGTAACCCATATCCTTTCCCATACTGGAAATCTAACCCTGTCTGATACCTGTGGTAAGACCAAATGTGCCCTGAGTCCTGTACATGTGAGTACTGCTTCTCTTATCTGCTGATGGATGGCACGTGATTCACATGCTTTCAAGTCCAAACTGTACGTCGAACATGTTGATGTCAGCAGCTGATGCTAATGGGTGTTAATGGTTTGAAAGCTTTGCATTAGCCATGTCAATTAATGGCAACTCTGCTTGTTTCTAATGGTGGAACTGGACTGTTCTCCCAACACTGGGGTGACATGTCCTCCGACTACCACTGTGTGGATTCATGAGATCAAGGGCTTTGCAGCAGGTGTCTCCAAGGGAGGCAGTGGCCTGGGCTCCCGAGCTGAGTGGGGGGGCCTCGAGAACGGATGATTACTCTAGTCCACGGCAATGACAACATTGTGAGAACCTCCTTAAATTCTATGATCAGCTTTGTACAGGAGACTGAAATGACGCCCTCTGACAAGGCCCCATGCCACCAACCTTCTGCCAAAAGCCTCCTAATTTAGGAGGTTTGACTGAAGACTAGAATGAATAAATGTGTGTGTGTGTGTATGAAGGTTTGCACTTAAACTTGATTGCTATTTATGTTTATGCACAGTTTGACCTCGTTTACAATTTCTGACAATAGAAGAGCCCTTTGAAGATTGTAAAGATGAGGTTTATTATAATGTGCTTCTTTGTGCCCGGGGCCCTGAAAGTCCCCAAAGTGTGAGGCTGTTCATATAGAATCAAGAGGCCTCGCTTGTGTTGAGCTCATCTTCAAATGATTAACAGTAGCTACTGCTATTGATTTTCTGTCCTGCAGCACCTTGAGGTTTGGATGATGTTAGATTTTAATCTTGGGTACGAGCTTGTCCGTTCTTTATGGCTAAAAGAATAATTTACCAAATCCAGTGAGATGGTCAATCGCTTGGTCAAAGGAAACCATGATGTTGCATTTTGCTTAAAGAAGTCGTTTTAGCTGCAGATTTTACCACTTGTTGTTTTTTGATGGTGTTTTTCGGCCAAAGGACAAGGACCAGCAAGTTTTAACTGGCTATGCAGGCCTATAAATACCTAAATGAATATAGTGAGGTGGCATTAATGCGTCGTTATTAGTGTTGAAGCAAAAGAGAGAGAGAGTCTATTGGGAATTTCACTCTACTGCAGCATGTTATTTCTTTGGTTACCTCTCTGCACGCATTTGTTTGGCATTGTTTCTGGGCTGGGGTGGCATGGTGGAGCAGGGGTTTACACTGTTACCTGATAGCAAGAGGGTTCTTGGTTTGGATCCCGGTTTTGTGTAGATTTTTCATGTTCTATCTGTGTCTGCGTGGGTTTTGATGCCACAGTACAGAAAATGACATGCAATGCGGTGCTTTCACAACGTATTAGCATTATATCGATATATATATATATTGAGCATTTGTTTTATTGCTTTTGAAGAAGTATTTTACATCACAAAAGACATATTACAAATAATTTGGGACTAAGATACACACTGACCATCATTTTATTTAGCAACAAGCCCATATTTCTGTCTCCATATAACGATATATATACATTTGTTTGATAAAGCGGTCTAGGCCCCCTAAAAATATATCCCTAATTTTTAAAACTCCATTCCCCAGGACTGAAATGCAGGTTGTCAAATATTTGAAACTCAAGATAACCAGGATTCTGTTATCGAATAAAACTTCCTACAAGGCCACGCACAACATTAAGTATTTAGTTTTCACGGGCTAAGTATCAATGAGGACTTTATAAAAAGTTCTTGGAACGCCCCTCCAACGCTCGAGGACACTCTCACCGTGTCCATCCTGTTTCGGTTTGAGAAAAGGTTTGATGAGGAGACGCTTGGGTAACTGGAGCCTTTGACACAAACGACCATGTCATCTGCTCCATCAAAGCGCCTCCTCCAGCTCAGAGGTTTTCTGTTTAAGGCCGCTCACCACACTTCCAAATAGGACATTTCCCTCTGGGGATTAATGTCACAGTGCTATATTTGTATACTCTGAACTCTTGGAACTAACGAGCCCGGCCATGGAAGGACAGAGGTACTTTTTGGAAATCCTACAAATGCACATCTTGTTGGCTGTTGATTTAACGATTAAAGCACAAAGTAGCAGGGATCCAGGCCAAGTCTGTTTCCTCCCATGCTGCTGCTCACATACAATAACTGAACGTGTGTTATACTTGAATCGCTGTAGTTTTCACATGGTTTGTATTGTTCTAGTCAGATGAAAGCGAAGCTGAGGTTTTAACATGCACTCGCATATGCATGTAAAACACGAGTAGATGAAAGTTAAAGGAATACAGAGGGTTTCATTTGAAATAAGAGCAAATCAGAGCAAATAGATGAGAACAGGAGCGAGGAGCGAGGGGGAGTCTGAAAATTATCCACTTGTCTCCAGTCAGACATACATACTTAACCACGAATGACATGTGGCTGTGCAGGCTGCTGTTTGACAGATGTTAATGTTGCATTACGGGATGTCTGCTGTGTTCTCAGTGCTGTAGCCGGGATGACAGAGGTTAAGAAGCACATGTGCTCTTCACCTCGTTTGTGTCCTGATCACATTTTCAGATTTCTGAATGCTTGTTTGGTGTCCAGGAGTTTGTACCGAGCGCAACGCGGCTAATGAACGAGCTTCTCGCTGTCACCGGCTTAAGACTGGAACCAGGTGATGTCACAAGAGCTGATCTCGGTGACTGGACAGCTCCTTGTGTGTGTGTGTTGTTCCTCGGTGTCTGTGTGTGTGTGTGTGTTGTTCTTCGGTGTCTGTGTGTGTGTGTGTGTGACCCACCGTGTAAGCAGCGCAGGGTTGGTGGTCCACGGTGGACTATGTAAATATTATTCCCAGTATAAATGCTCTGCCACTCAACCACACAAAGGCTTATACTCGCTGGTTAAACTGCTCACAGAGGTCAAGCAAACCAGTGATCAAACCTTTTTTTTAAATTTTTTTACTGCATTGTCTCATTTAAAATCCAGATGCTGCAAATCTCTAATCTGGAATCAGGAACCAATCGAACAGGTCACAATAACAGGATTTCCTCATCCATCATGTTTATCAGCTTCATCATCATCGATCATATGAGGATGTTCTTAAAAGTAAAATCCATTCTATTAGTCAAGCTGCAACTACAGCAAAGCAGTGAGCGATTAAAGTTGTTCATTGATGAACCCGGAATGGCTTTTTATTGATTTTGCATTCTGAAACAAGATGCAAGATGAAAAGCCTCAAACATTTGTCTTTGTGCTTCTTTGTATTTGTGGGTCCATGTTGAGATGTCGGTGTGTTCAAGCTCCGTGATTGTCAGCTCCTGAAAAACAGCCTCATTCAGGGCCGGAGACAACGTAGCTCATTGTCTCAGGTTTAATTTGTTCTGCTGTTTTTAATTTTTACATCTGGCTTTATGATCGTTTAACAAACCAGAGGAAGGACTGGAGTGTTTCTCAAATGTATCCTGATCTTTATAATCTTTGAGGGTAGCATAATACAAATATATAATATGTAACAGTTCTTCCTTGATGTGCCTAAAAACAATTTGACCAATGTTATATATGACATTTTTTTTTCTAACAATGTTCAAACCCAGAGAAATCCACAATCTTATGTCGAATTTATCCGAATTACCCGAGGCTGTGCTCATCTCCGCTGTAACCTCCGGTTTGACGTCAGGTGGAGGAAATACACACTTGTTAGTGAGTCAGATGTTTGTGTTGGTCACAAGTAATAAATCAGGATTATTCATTGCAGTTTGCTAAGTTACGCAAATATATCTTAATACATAACTTCTGAGGTCTATTGGAACGACTGGAAAACCAGTTGCTTTAAAAATAGAAAACCTTTTCAGTGATGTGGATTTTTTTCGGATGTAACGTAAATCAATTTGCAGTCAGCCAAAAATATGAAAAACCAGCAGTGTGTGTGTGTGTGTGTGTGTGTGTGTGTGTGTGTGTGTGTGTGTGTGTGTGTGTGTGTGTGTGTGTGTGTGTGTGTGTGTGTGTGGTCCAGTAGATAATAATGCTTCATATTCAGTTTTGCCTGAATAGGCTGTTTCAGGGCTGATGCTGTGACACCATCACAAGACTGCATGTTTATGAGTCTCTTGTTAGATGATGTGATAGAATAACAAGCTGATTCATGCTGATTGGATCAGAGTCAGGGGCCAGACGAGGTTAATCCAAACCGATGAGTGGATTCATCATGCTCTCTGTCTCCATTAGTCATCCTATACTCAACACATGTAGAGCAATGCCTCTTGTCCTTTTCTACGTAAGTTAATGAATGAATGAATGAAGCTATATTGACTGACACACACACACACACACACACACACACACACACACACACACACACACACACACACACACACACACACACACACACACACACAGAACAGCAGGCAACCTGTTTTCTTCTGTTTTCTTGCTACTTTGAGGGATGGGAGTCATCAATTATTTCTTATCAGATAATTAGGCAACTCTTATTTCAGCAGGGAAAAGATTATGAGAAACTCGAGTTAAAAAAAATAAATCAAGTATAAGTGATATCTGCAGGAATGTGAGACTGTGGCAGAAAGATTTAATACTCTCTGACATGAGGGGGGACAAACTACTCAAGCGAGTTCAAATCCCCGGCATTAAGAATCTCATTTAAATGTAGCCTGGGTAATTATTGACTTTGAGTTGATAAAACGCCTTATGATTTGCAGAGGGGGGGGGGGGGTCTGTAACAACCTGCAGTGCAGCGGTGATTAAATGATCCCTAATCAGCTCCGTCTTCGTGGCCAAACAAGTAGATTTGGCTACTTTCTCTTGCTCGCACAGCAACGTAATGTCAGAGAGGTTTATTCTCTCTGTGGCGTGTGTTTGTGTGCAGCTCTAACTTCCTATCTGCTGTGTGAATGACAGAGAGAGGTGGCCTTGATGTCAGCAGGTTGTCCTTCTCTCCTACTGACACTCAGACAGGCATCCTGAGGTGTGTGTGTGTGTGTGTGGGTGTGGGTGTATGTGTGTGTAAATGCACACAGCTTTTGTGCATCTCTGCCAGACTCTGTGCTCATCTTGCTGTATTGATACTGAGCAGTTTTTTCTCTGTGTGTGTGTGTGTGTGTGTGTGTGTGTGTGTGTGTGTGTGTGTGTGCGTGTGGTGACTCAATAGATTTGGCCTGTGCTCACGATAACAGCAGATTGTGGGTCATGAGCTGCGCATCACTGCAGATACAGAGGGATCCTGTCTCTCTGACGTATGAGGCACTGGCACGCCCCGCACAATCCTCACAAAAATGTGTCGTGTTCTGTGTGTGTCGCTCTCCGTGTTTGCGGTAAAGCACCACTTTCCAGGACTGTCTGCAACAGCTCACTCTCCGCACAACTGCAGAGACACAGAGCATTAACGTGGACTCTCTTGCACAAATGAAAAAGAGCAGAACGCACACAGATATAGATTTGTGACAAGTATACTTTCAATTCTCAAAATCCTCATAGCTAATATACATTCCATCTGTCCATTATCTATACCTCATGTCCTTTGAGAGACCCCGATTCAAACCAAGAACATTCTTGCTCTGACACGACGATGCAAACTGCTGCACCACCTCCAATAAACATTGTTTCTGTAAAATATTTGCAGAGAAACTAAGCATAAATAGTCTCCCTGCCTCTGTGATACCCTTTATAGTCATAAACCGCTCTATGTTGGCAACAGTTCCCCAGATACACAGCAGCCATGGTATGAAACACACATCTCAACAGAGATCCCTTCTAATGACCAGATTTATGCTGCAAAAGGAGAAAAAAAAACTCAAACATTCACCAAAACACTTGAAGTACATGTTTACCTTTCCAGCAAAAGTCCGCAATGCTTCATAAAATCTAAAAAACTTCTTTTTAACAACACAAGTTAGAATATACTGTACCGACTTCCAAAATCTGTATTCATATGACATCACTTATGTAGGAAGAGGGGCAAGTGGAACACGGCTTTAAAAAGTAAAAGCATCCACTGAATTATTTACTCAGACAGCTGCTTGATAATATTATTATTTCATCAGTTTTAGACTCTTGTGGCTTTTTTGGGGTCTAGACCACATTCAACATTTTAAGAGGGTTGACTTTTTGTTTAATAAAAAGGAAAAGTGTAGACTAAGCTATGACGTGGATCTTTGTTGTTGATTAGAAATACATGATGTGGTCAAACAGAAGTAAACTCAGATTTTTTTTAATAGGCCTCCAGGTATTAAGTAAGGTTGTTGTCTGTGTGTGTGTGTGTGTGTGCGTGTGTGAACCAGCCTGTGCATTTTTGGTGTGTGTGTGTTGTGGGATTATTTCCAGTACAGTAGGATCTTCATTCCCTGGCTCACTGTACACAGAGCGCTTTGCAAAATGACCTGAAACAGTCCTGAGCTTCAAGTGCGTAAACTTGGGCTAAATGCATGCAGGAGTACATATGTTTATACTCAACTGTGCACACACGCACACACACAGACACACTCTTGCGTTTAGGCGGTTACCGTTCTCCTGCCCCAGGCGCTGAGCTCCTGACTACAAGAAACACTCCAGAGGAAAGCAGTGTTTCAGATTTGGTGTGTTCGTGCTTCCGGCCGTATACAGTGGCTGGTGATTGTGAAATGATGGATGCCACCAGGGTTCTGAGCAGAAACACTGGGATCTGCACAATCACATCATCCACAACAGGGTGGAGTTTGGAGTTAGAAGATGTTTTGTCCACTGCAGATTTCTGTCTGGATTCAATAAACAGGATACAGTGTGTTAATTATTAAGTGTTCCTGTCTCTCTGCAGTCTCATAAAAAAAAAGTTTAACTATTCCTTTTAAGGGAATGCTCAAAATGTCAGTGCAACAAGAAATCACAGTGTAGTCGTCCACATGCTTCAGCAGCAAACCAGACGGTAGTTAATCAGAGCACACTGAAGACCTGTTGAAGGTTAGAGGTCAATCTGAGTGGTCAGGGTCAGAAGGTCAATCCGTTAAGGAGCAGATCATTGAGTTCTCCAACGTCCCCCTGCTGTCTGAAAACAACATTGTCCTGGGATCTCAACTTTTAAAGTGCGGGTCCCTCTGCACTGCAGCTCCCTGTCACCGCTGAGCAGAGCTGCAGACGGACATGTGCCACCTGCTGAGACGCCAGCTGCTGCCAGGCGCTTCTCTTTCAACCTGCCAGTGCCAATCTCCACCTGAATGATTAGTGTCCTGACACCGGTCGACGATCCCTAAAGAGCTGATGTCCATTTCCCATTATTTTACTGTGTGTGTAACAAATTGGTGGAAATACAAATTGAAAAGGAGGAGGAAGGAAATGATTTTATGTGTTTACCTCTTTATGTCTAGATTTACGTGTACGAGAAGGCACATCTCACTTCTGTCACTCAGAGAGCTGTCAGTCAAGTTCCTCTCACACTGATATGTCCTCTTCTCTTGTGTAGGAGGGCTTTTTGGCAGCTGTCGCCATGGCTACGCATCATGTTGATGACTTTTTTGAAGTGCACTCTGTGTTTGCACGGATCAACCCACCACCCGAAACCTGTTCTGTCACTTTCATCAAGGAAATCCAGACTGAAAGTGCAACGTAGCTCCTCTCTCTCTTTTTCCCCCCCAAACGCATCAGAAAAAGAATAATGACGGGGAGATGACTGCGTGTGAGTGAACGAGTGCAGCAGGCGGCATGTTGGTGTCAGGCGAAGCTGGAACGAGCGTGGAAAGAGGGGGGAGAGATTAGAGAAAGGATTGAGAGAATAAAGAAATAAATGAAATTGAGGAAGCAAATGGAGTCTGGGATTGAAAGCAGACCGGGGGGGTCAGAGAGAGAGAGAGGACAGGAAGCTCAAAGTTGAGGCGAGAACACGGAGAGGAGGACAGGGTGTAAACAGGATAAAGAGAAAGGAATCAGGACAGAGAGGGAGGTGACTACGGCCGCGACAGACGAGCAGGAGAAGTGAGAAAGGACAGAAATTGGTGATTTGAATCCAATCTGTTTCTGCACGACGTGTGTGTAGTCAAACACGGTGCTCACGGCCAATCAATTGTGAGTGACGAGTGCGCACCTCTCGTCTGTCTCTCTCTCTCTCTCTCTCGTCTCTCTCTCTTTCTCTCTCTCTCGCTCTCTCTCTCTCTCTCTCTCTCTCTCTCTCGTCTCTCTCTCTCTCTCTCTCTCTCTCTCTCTCTCGCGGTCTGTCTCTGTCGGTCTCTCTCTCTCGCTGTCTCTCTCTCTTCTCGGATGTGTTGTGCGTTTTGTTGTCTCTGCTGTAGTTAATGGTTCCTGCAGAGAAGTTGCAGCAGCTTCCTCGTCCTCCAGACACAAAACTATACCTCTCTCAGCCTGCACCCCCCTCCCCCCTCTCCCCCTGTTTCTCTCCCCAAAAAGCTGAAGCTGAGTAACGTGTGCTCCTCCTTTGTTTCTCCTCCTTTCACGTCTCGTCCCTTTTGTCTTTTTTCTTGCTGCTTAAACCTGTATGAGCTCTGGTGTTTTTATTTATGTTGCTTTACCGGAGGCCAGGATCAATTATGCATGTTTTTACATTTTTACATTTGCAAACGCAGACTTTCTTTGTTTGATGATGAGATCACTTTCTGAAATGAATTGTCAGGGTGTTTCATTCTGTCGCATCATTAGTCTTAGTGTCTCAGCATTTGACAAGGACTCACTCCCAGGATCTGCTGATTTACTGGCATGAGGTGTGTGTGTGTGTGCTAGCGCGGTTTAATTTGGGGGGATGAAGTTCAGTAACACTGGACTTAGACCGATGATCATAAAGTAGAGAGCTACATAGTGCATCGCCAACAACACACTCACACACACACTTTCACACACATTCAAACACTCACACACACACACACCTCTTAGGAAGAAGCGAGAAATAACCAGCAAAGGCGATAATGTATTTCTTTTTGCGGAGGCGGTGCTGTGAAGGAGAGGTCAGCGCGGGGCTCCCCGGGGGAACGTGCATTGTGCCGGGGTTGGGATTGTCAGCTGACCCTCAATGGCGGCTGGAGCTTCTTCTCTTCATCTCGCCGCCGTCAACGGGATGCTTAGTATTCAGTTATGCTTTTAGGTCATATTGCCTTGTTGCGTTTGCTGTTTAGTGTCTACGCCGATGCTCCTAATGAGGTTATTTTTTGTGTGTGTTGTTGTTGGGTGTGTGTGTGTGGATGTGTGTGTGTGTGTGCGTGTGTGTTTGCACTGCTCGTGTGTCTGTGGGTTCCTGCTGTGCTGAGCCGTTTCCCCACAGTTGAGCTCCACATGAATAACACAGCAGCCGTCGCCTTGCCGCTGATCACATTACTGTCTGAAAGATGATTGGAATGACAGAATCACACACAGAGAACGACACGGAGAGGCCATTTGTAATGTCCTACTTTAAACGGACAGCTTTTCGTTTCACACAACAATGTTTCGGAGGCAACTCAAATTGATCACAGCATAAAAAACAGGCACACAATGTTCAGGGTATTCACAGACACATATTTCCTCCGTATTACCAACTCTGAATACCGGAGCAGCTTCTAAACGAGGGGCTGTGTACGTTAGGATGGATGCACATCTGTGTGTGTGTGTAATGGTATGAAAGAGTAATGCAGAGATGGATGAATAAATAAAAGATATAGAAAAACCCATCAGAATCCGGCACTGGGTTGTCATGGCAATGCAGACAGCGCAGTGTGTGTGTGTGTGTGAGTGAGTGAGAAAGTGAGATAGAAATCATATTCACTGCAATGTTTTCTAAATGTATATGTAACTTTGTTCCTGCTTACAGACACAGAACGGCCGTGTACTCTGAATACACAGGAGAAAAGAAACAGATGTAGAATAACAGTTCAGTGTGACCGGGCGTCTTTGTATTTTCGTGTTCTCAATGTTTCATGTTTAATCTTTGCAATTAAATGCAAAGATTAAACAGGACCTTGTTTGTTTTAAGGCTGCTTCCAGTTCGAATTGTGCTGCTCCATGTTCTCTGCTGATCTGTGCGTGTGCTTGTGTGTATAAGTGTAAGAAATGCATTTACAGCAGTAGTATATAATGGATATAGCCTGATACTTAACTGCATATCCTCAGAGACCTGAAAACTGCAGCCTCTTGTCTCTGGTTCTCTTCCTTTCTGCTCTGCAGCACGTGCCTCTGCTTTGTCCACAAAATGGGCCTGTGTGTGTGTGTGTGTGTGTGTGTGTGTGTGTGTGTGTGTGTGTGTGTGTGTGTGTGTGTGTGTGTGTGTGTGTGTGTGTGTGTGTGTGTGTGTGTGTGTGTGAGAGAGAGAGAGAGAGAGAGATAGGTAGACAGTGTGCATAGATAAGTGTAGTGTGAAGAAGTCTTACACCAACCTAGTTTTAATGGCAGAGTGGTGATTAAAGGT